>NW_026698928.1:0-52633 GCF_030435755.1 Ochotona princeps | reverse complement strand
TGTTCTCCCAGAAGAACCACTCGGCTGATCTTTCTTCAATATGCCCTTCACCAACATGCAGTGTTTCCTTGATTGAATTAGCTCTCACACCAATATTTGCGTCTAGAGCCTTTGCATTGAGGACTATCTGAAAACGGCTGTGGCGCTGAAGTTGCCTGTGAATGTGGAGTTGGTGGCATGTGAAACCCGCATGTGGAGCATTCGTTTGTGTGGGATGCTCTACCAGGTTCATTCCTAGATAATGCACTCAAAGGGCACTAAGCATAGAGTGTGAAAACTGAGTTTCCTTGAGAGCTGCTTGGAAGCCTGATGGTGTGTGAAGTTAGTGAGCCAAATGGAGTTGTTCTCCCACAAGAACCACTCGGCTGATCCTTCTTCAATATGCCCTTCACCAACATGCAGTGTTTCCTTGATTGAATTAGCTCTCACACCAATATTTGCGTCTAGAGCCTTTGCATTGAGGGCTATCTGAAAACGGCTGTGGCGCAGAAGTTGCCTGTGAATTTGGAGTTGGTGGCATGTGAAACTCGCATGTGGAGCATTCGTTTGTGTGGGATGCTCACCAAGCTTCATTTCAGTTCTAGGCAGTCAAAGGGCACTAAGCATAGAGTGTGAAAACTGAGTTTCCTTGAGAGCTGCTTGGAAGCCTGATGGTGTATGAAGTTAGTGAGCAAAATGGAGTTGTTCTCCCAGAAGAACCACTCGGCTGATCCTTCTTCAATATGCCCTTCACCAACATGCAGTGTTTCCTTGATTGAATTAGCTCTCACACCAATATTTGCGTCTAGAGCCTTTGCATTGAGGGCTATCTGAAAACGGCTTTGGCGCTGGAGTTGCCTGTGAATGTGGAGTTGGTGGGATGTGAAACCCGCATGTGGAGCATTCGTTTGTGTGGGATGCTCACCAAGCTTCATTTCAGTGCTAGGCACTCAAAGGGCACTAAGCATAGAGTGTGAAAACTGAGTTTCCTTGAGAGCTGCTTGGAAGCCTGATGGTGTGTGAAGTTAGTGAGCCAAATGGAGTTGTTCTCCCAGAAGAACCACTCGGCTGATCCTTCTTCAATATGCCCTTCACCAACATGCAGTGTTTCCTTGATTGAATTAGCTCTCACACCAATATTTGCGTCTAGAGCCTTTGCATTGAGGGCTATCTGAAAACGGCTGTGGCGCTGAAGTTGCCTGTGAATGTGGAGTTGGTGGCATGTGAAACCCGCATGTGGAGCATTCGTTTGTGTGGGATGCTCACCAAGCTTCATTTCAGTGCTAGGCACTCAAAGGGCACTAAGCATAGAGTGTGAAAACTGAGTTTCCTTGAGAGCTGCTTGGAAGCCTGATGGTGTGTGAAGTTAGTGAGCCAAATGGAGTTGTTCTCCCACAAGAACCACTCGGCTGATCCTTCTTCAATATGCCCTTCACCAACATGCAGTGTTTCCTTGATTGAATTAGCTCTCACACCAATATTTGCGTCTAGAGCCTTTGCATTGAGGGCTATCTGAAAACGGCTGTGGCGCTGAAGTTGCCTGTGAATGTGGAGTTGGTGGCATGTGAAACCCGTATGTGGAGCATTCGTTTGTGTGGGATGCTCACCAAGCTTCATTTCAGTGCTAGGCACTCAAAGGGCACTAAGCATAGAGTGTGAAAACTGAGTTTCCTTGAGAGCTGCTTGGAAGCCTGATGGTGTGTGAAGTTAGTGAGCCAAATGGAGTTGTTCTCCCACAAGAACCACCCGGCTGATCCTTCTTCAATATGCCCTTCACCAACATGCAGTGTTTCCTTGATTGAATTAGCTCTCACACCAATATTTGCGTCTAGAGCCTTTGCATTGAGGGCTATCTGAAAAGGGCTGTGGTGTTGAAGTTGCCTGTGAATGTGGAGTTGGTGGCATGTGAAACTCGCATGTGGAGCATTCGTTTGTGTGGGATGCTCACCAAGCTTCATTTCATTTAATTTGCACTCAAAGGGCACTAAGCATAGAGTGTGAAAACTGAGTTTCCTTGAGAGCTGCTTGGAAGCCTGATGGTGTATGAAGTTAGTGAGCAAAATGGAGTTGTTCTCCCAGAAGAACCACTCGGCTGATCCTTCTTCAATATGCCCTTCGCCAACATGCAGTGTTTCCTTGATTGAATTAGCTCTCACACCAATATTTGCGTCTAGAGCCTTTGCATTGAGGGCTATCTGAAAACGGCTTTGGCGCTGAAGTTGCCTGTGAATGTGGAGTTGGTGGGATGTGAAACCCGCATGTGGAGCATTCGTTTGTGTGGGATGCTCACCAAGCTTCATTTCAGTGCTAGGCACTCAAAGGGCACTAAGCATAGAGTGTGAAAACTGAGTTTCCTTGAGAGCTGCTTGGAAGCCTGATGGTGTGTGAAGTTAGTGAGCCAAATGGAGTTGTTCTCCCACAAGAACCACTCGGCTGATCCTTCTTCAATATGCCCTTCACCAACAAGCACTGTTTCCTTGATTGAATTAGCTCTCACACCAATATTTGCGTCTAGATCCTTTGCATTGAGGGCTATCTGAAAACGGCTGTGGCGCTGAAGTTGCCTGTGAGTGTGGAGTTGGTGGCATGTGAAACTCGCATGTGGAGCATTCGTTTGTGTGGGATGCTCACCAAGCTTCATTTCAGTTCTAGGCAGTCAAAGGGCACTCAGCATAGAGTGTGAAAACTGAGTTTCCTTGAGAGCTGCTTGGAAGCCTGATGGTGTGTGAAGTTAGTGAGCCAAATGGAGTTGTTCTCCCACAAGAACCACTCGGCTGATCCTTCTTCAATATGCCCTTCACCAACATGCAGTGTTTCCTTGATTGAATTAGCTCTCACACCAATATTTGCGTCTAGAGCCTTTGCATTGAGGGCTATCTGAAAACGGCTGTGGCGTTGAAGTTGCCTGTGAATGTGGAGTTGGTGGCATGTGAAACCCGCATGTGGAGCATTCGTTTGTGTGGGATGCTCTACCAGGTTCATTCCTAGATAATGCACTCAAAGGGCGCTGAGCATAGAGTGTGAAAACTGAGTTTCCTTGAGAGCTGCTTGGAAGCCTGATGGTGTGTGAAGTTAGTGAGCCAAATGGAGTTGTTCTCCCACAAGAACCACTCGGCTGATCCTTCTTCAATATGCCCTTCACCAACATGCAGTGTTTCCTTGATTGAATTAGCTCTCACACCAATATTTGTGTCTAGAGCCTTTGCATTGAGGGCTATCTGCAAAGGGCTGTGGTGCTGAAGTTGCCTGTGAATGTGGAGTTGGTGGCATGTGAAACTCGCATGTGGAGCATTCGTTTGTGTGGGATGCTCACCAAGCTTCATTTCATTTAATTTGCACTCAAAGGGCACTAAGCATAGAGTGTGAAAACTGAGTTTCCTTGAGAGCTGCTTGGAAGCCTGATGGTGTATGAAGTTAGTGAGCAAAATGGAGTTGTTCTCCCAGAAGAACCACTCGGCTGATCCTTCTTCAATATGCCCTTCACCAACATGCAGTGTTTCCTTGATTGAATTAGCTCTCACACCAATATTTGCGTCTAGAGCCTTTGCATTGAGGGCTATCTGAAAACGGCTTTGGCGCTGAAGTTGCCTGTGAATGTGGAGTTGGTGGGATGTGAAACCCGCATGTGGAGCATTCGTTTGTGTGGGATGCTCACCAAGCTTCATTTCAGTGCTAGGCACTCAAAGGGCACTAAGCATAGAGTGTGAAAACTGAGTTTCCTTGAGAGCTGCTTGGAAGCCTGATGGTGTGTGAAGTTAGTGAGCCAAATGGAGTTGTTCTCCCACAAGAACCACTCGGCTGATCCTTCTTCAATATGCCCTTCACCAACATGCAGTGTTTCCTTGATTGAATTAGCTCTCACACCAATATTTGCGTCTAGAGCCTTTGCATTGAGGGCTATCTGAAAACGGCTGTGGCGCTGAAGTTGCCTGTGAATGTGGAGTTGGTGGCATGTGAAACCCGCATGTGGAGCATTCGTTTGTGTGGGATGCTCACCAAGCTTCATTTCAGTGCTAGGCACTCAAAGGGCACTAAGCATAGAGTGTGAAAACTGAGTTTCCTTGAGAGCTGCTTGGAAGCCTGATGGTGTGTGAAGTTAGTGAGCCAAATGGAGTTGTTCTCCCACAAGAACCACTCGGCTGATCCTTCTTCAATATGCCCTTCACCAACATGCAGTGTTTCCTTGATTGAATTAGCTCTCACACCAATATTTGCGTCTAGAGCCTTTGCATTGAGGGCTATCTGAAAACGGCTGTGGCGCTGAAGTTGCCTGTGAATGTGGAGTTGGTGGCATGTGAAACCCGTATGTGGAGCATTCGTTTGTGTGGGATGCTCACCAAGCTTCATTTCAGTGCTAGGCACTCAAAGGGCACTAAGCATAGAGTGTGAAAACTGAGTTTCCTTGAGAGCTGCTTGGAAGCCTGATGGTGTGTGAAGTTAGTGAGCCAAATGGAGTTGTTCTCCCACAAGAACCACCCGGCTGATCCTTCTTCAATATGCCCTTCACCAACATGCAGTGTTTCCTTGATTGAATTAGCTCTCACACCAATATTTGCGTCTAGAGCCTTTGCATTGAGGGCTATCTGAAAAGGGCTGTGGTGTTGAAGTTGCCTGTGAATGTGGAGTTGGTGGCATGTGAAACTCGCATGTGGAGCATTCGTTTGTGTGGGATGCTCACCAAGCTTCATTTCATTTAATTTGCACTCAAAGGGCACTAAGCATAGAGTGTGAAAACTGAGTTTCCTTGAGAGCTGCTTGGAAGCCTGATGGTGTATGAAGTTAGTGAGCAAAATGGAGTTGTTCTCCCAGAAGAACCACTCGGCTGATCCTTCTTCAATATGCCCTTCGCCAACATGCAGTGTTTCCTTGATTGAATTAGCTCTCACACCAATATTTGCGTCTAGAGCCTTTGCATTGAGGGCTATCTGAAAACGGCTTTGGCGCTGAAGTTGCCTGTGAATGTGGAGTTGGTGGGATGTGAAACCCGCATGTGGAGCATTCGTTTGTGTGGGATGCTCACCAAGCTTCATTTCAGTGCTAGGCACTCAAAGGGCACTAAGCATAGAGTGTGAAAACTGAGTTTCGTTGAGAGCTGCTTGGAAGCCTGATGGTGTGTGAAGTTAGTGAGCCAAATGGAGTTGTTCTCCCACAAGAACCACTCGGCTGATCCTTCTTCAATATGCCCTTCACCAACAAGCACTGTTTCCTTGATTGAATTAGCTCTCACACCAATATTTGCGTCTAGATCCTTTGCATTGAGGGCTATCTGAAAACGGCTGTGGCGCTGAAGTTGCCTGTGAGTGTGGAGTTGGTGGCATGTGAAACTCGCATGTGGAGCATTCGTTTGTGTGGGATGCTCACCAAGCTTCATTTCAGTTCTAGGCAGTCAAAGGGCACTAAGCATAGAGTGTGAAAACTGAGTTTCCTTGAGAGCTGCTTGGAAGCCTGATGGTGTGTGAAGTTAGTGAGCCAAATGGAGTTGTTCTCCCACAAGAACCACTCGGCTGATCCTTCTTCAATATGCCCTTCACCAACATGCAGTGTTTCCTTGATTGAATTAGCTCTCACACCAATATTTGCGTCTAGAGCCTTTGCATTGAGGGCTATCTGAAAACGGCTGTGGCGTTGAAGTTGCCTGTGAATGTGGAGTTGGTGGCATGTGAAACCCGCATGTGGAGCATTCGTTTGTGTGGGATGCTCTACCAGGTTCATTCCTAGATAATGCACTCAAAGGGCGCTGAGCATAGAGTGTGAAAACTGAGTTTCCTTGAGAGCTGCTTGGAAGCCTGATGGTGTGTGAAGTTAGTGAGCCAAATGGAGTTGTTCTCCCACAAGAACCACTCGGCTGATCCTTCTTCAATATGCCCTTCACCAACATGCAGTGTTTCCTTGATTGAATTAGCTCTCACACCAATATTTGTGTCTAGAGCCTTTGCATTGAGGGCTATCTGCAAAGGGCTGTGGTGCTGAAGTTGCCTGTGAATGTGGAGTTGGTGGCATGTGAAACTCGCATGTGGAGCATTCGTTTGTGTGGGATGCTCACCAAGCTTCATTTCATTTAATTTGCACTCAAAGGGCACTAAGCATAGAGTGTGAAAACTGAGTTTCCTTGAGAGCTGCTTGGAAGCCTGATGGTGTATGAAGTTAGTGAGCAAAATGGAGTTGTTCTCCCAGAAGAACCACTCGGCTGATCCTTCTTCAATATGCCCTTCACCAACATGCAGTGTTTCCTTGATTGAATTAGCTCTCACACCAATATTTGCGTCTAGAGCCTTTGCATTGAGGGCTATCTGAAAACGGCTTTGGCGCTGAAGTTGCCTGTGAATGTGGAGTTGGTGGGATGTGAAACCCGCATGTGGAGCATTCGTTTGTGTGGGATGCTCACCAAGCTTCATTTCAGTGCTAGGCACTCAAAGGGCACTAAGCATAGAGTGTGAAAACTGAGTTTCCTTGAGAGCTGCTTGGAAGCCTGATGGTGTGTGAAGTTAGTGAGCCAAATGGAGTTGTTCTCCCACAAGAACCACTCGGCTGAGCCTTCTTCAATATGCCCTTCACCAACAAGCACTGTTTCCTTGATTGAATTAGCTCTCACACCAATATTTGCGTCTAGATCCTTTGCATTGAGGGCTATCTGAAAACGGCTGTGGCGCTGAAGTTGCCTGTGAGTGTGGAGTTGGTGGCATGTGAAACTCGCATGTGGAGCATTCGTTTGTGTGGGATGCTCACCAAGCTTCATTTCAGTTCTAGGCAGTCAAAGGGCACTAAGCATAGAGTGTGAAAACTGAGTTTCCTTGAGAGCTGCTTGGAAGCCTGATGGTGTGTGAAGTTAGTGAGCCAAATGGAGTTGTTCTCCCACAAGAACCACTCGGCTGATCCTTCTTCAATATGCCCTTCACCAACATGCAGTGTTTCCTTGATTGAATTAGCTCTCACACCAATATTTGCGTCTAGAGCCTTTGCATTGAGGGCTATCTGAAAACGTCTGTGGCGTTGAAGTTGCCTGTGAATGTGGAGTTGGTGGCATGTGAAACCCGCATGTGGAGCATTCGTTTGTGTGGGATGCTCTACCAGGTTCATTCCTAGATAATGCACTCAAAGGGCGCTGAGCATAGAGTGTGAAAACTGAGTTTCCTTGAGAGCTGCTTGGAAGCCTGATGGTGTGTGAAGTTAGTGAGCCAAATGGAGTTGTTCTCCCACAAGAACCACTCGGCTGATCCTTCTTCAATATGCCCTTCACCAACATGCAGTGTTTCCTTGATTGAATTAGCTCTCACACCAATATTTGTGTCTAGAGCCTTTGTATTGAGGGCTATCTGCAAAGGGCTGTGGTGCTGAAGTTGCCTGTGAATGTGGAGTTGGTGGCATGTGAAACCCGCATGTGGAGCATTCGTTTGTGTGGGATGCTCACCAAGCTTCATTTCAGTGCTAGGCACTCAAAGGGCACTAAGCATAGAGTGTGAAAACTGAGTTTCCTTGAAAGCTGCTTGGAAGCCTGATGGTGTGTGAAGTAAGTGAGCCAAATGGAGTTGTTCTCCAACAAGAACCACTCGGCTGATCCTTCTTCAATATGCCCTTCACCAACATGCAGTGTTTCCTTGATTGAATTAGCTCTCACACCAATATTTGCGTCTAGAGCCTTTGCATTGAGGGCTATCTGAAAACGGCTTTGGCGCTGAAGTTGCCTGTGAATGTGGAGTTGGTGGGATGTGAAACCCGCATGTGGAGCATTCGTTTGTGTGGGATGCTCACCAAGCTTCATTTCATTTAATTTGCACTCAAAGGGCACTAAGCATAGAGTGTGAAAACTGAGTTTCCTTGAGAGCTGCTTGGAAGCCTGATGGTGTATGAAGTTAGTGAGCAAAATGGAGTTGTTCTCCCAGAAGAACCACTCGGCTGATCCTTCTTCAATATGCCCTTCACCAACATGCAGTGTTTCCTTGATTGAATTAGCTCTCACACCAATATTTGCGTCTAGAGCCTTTGCATTGAGGGCTATCTGAAAACGGCTTTGGCGCTGAAGTTGCCTGTGAATGTGGAGTTGGTGGGATGTGAAACCCGCATGTGGAGCATTCGTTTGTGTGGGATGCTCACCAAGCTTCATTTCAGTGCTAGGCACTCAAAGGGCACTAAGCATAGAGTGTGAAAACTGAGTTTCCTTGAGAGCTGCTTGGAAGCCTGATGGTGTGTGAAGTTAGTGAGCCAAATGGAGTTGTTCTCCCACAAGAACCACTCGGCTGATCCTTCTTCAATATGCCCTTCACCAACAAGCACTGTTTCCTTGATTGAATTAGCTCTCACACCAATATTTGCGTCTAGATCCTTTGCATTGAGGGCTATCTGAAAACGGCTGTGGCGCTGAAGTTGCCTGTGAGTGTGGAGTTGGTGGCATGTGAAACTCGCATGTGGAGCATTCGTTTGTGTGGGATGCTCACCAAGCTTCATTTCAGTTCTAGGCAGTCAAAGGGCACTAAGCATAGAGTGTGAAAACTGAGTTTCCTTGAGAGCTGCTTGGAAGCCTGATGGTGTGTGAAGTTAGTGAGCCAAATGGAGTTGTTCTCCCACAAGAACCACTCGGCTGATCCTTCTTCAATATGCCCTTCACCAACATGCAGTGTTTCCTTGATTGAATTAGCTCTCACACCAATATTTGCGTCTAGAGCCTTTGCATTGAGGGCTATCTGAAAACGTCTGTGGCGTTGAAGTTGCCTGTGAATGTGGAGTTGGTGGCATGTGAAACCCGCATGTGGAGCATTCGTTTGTGTGGGATGCTCTACCAGGTTCATTCCTAGATAATGCACTCAAAGGGCGCTGAGCATAGAGTGTGAAAACTGAGTTTCCTTGAGAGCTGCTTGGAAGCCTGATGGTGTGTGAAGTTAGTGAGCCAAATGGAGTTGTTCTCCCACAAGAACCACTCGGCTGATCCTTCTTCAATATGCCCTTCACCAACATGCAGTGTTTCCTTGATTGAATTAGCTCTCACACCAATATTTGTGTCTAGAGCCTTTGTATTGAGGGCTATCTGCAAAGGGCTGTGGTGCTGAAGTTGCCTGTGAATGTGGAGTTGGTGGCATGTGAAACCCGCATGTGGAGCATTCGTTTGTGTGGGATGCTCACCAAGCTTCATTTCAGTGCTAGGCACTCAAAGGGCACTAAGCATAGAGTGTGAAAACTGAGTTTCCTTGAAAGCTGCTTGGAAGCCTGATGGTGTGTGAAGTAAGTGAGCCAAATGGAGTTGTTCTCCAACAAGAACCACTCGGCTGATCCTTCTTCAATATGCCCTTCACCAACATGCAGTGTTTCCTTGATTGAATTAGCTCTCACACCAATATTTGCGTCTAGAGCCTTTGCATTGAGGGCTATCTGAAAACGGCTTTGGCGCTGAAGTTGCCTGTGAATGTGGAGTTGGTGGGATGTGAAACCCGCATGTGGAGCATTCGTTTGTGTGGGATGCTCACCAAGCTTCATTTCAGTGCTAGGCACTCAAAGGGCACTAAGCATAGAGTGTGAAAACTGAGTTTCCTTGAGAGCTGCTTGGAAGCCTGATGGTGTGTGAAGTTAGTGAGCCAAATGGAGTTGTTCTCCCAGAAGAACCACTCGGCTGATCCTTCTTCAATATGCCCTTCACCAACATGCAGTGTTTCCTTGATTGAATTAGCTCTCACACCAATATTTGCGTCTAGAGCCTTTGCATTGAGGGCTATCTGAAAACGGCTGTGGCGCTGAAGTTGCCTGTGAATGTGGAGTTGGTGGCATGTGAAACCCGCATGTGGAGCATTCGTTTGTGTGGGATGCTCACCAAGCTTCATTTCAGTGCTAGGCACTCAAAGGGCACTAAGCATAGAGTGTGAAAACTGAGTTTCCTTGAGAGCTGCTTGGAAGCCTGATGGTGTGTGAAGTTAGTGAGCCAAATGGAGTTGTTCTCCCACAAGAACCACTCGGCTGATCCTTCTTCAATATGCCCTTCACCAACATGCAGTGTTTCCTTGATTGAATTAGCTCTCACACCAATATTTGCGTCTAGAGCCTTTGCATTGAGGGCTATCTGAAAACGGCTGTGGCGCTGAAGTTGCCTGTGAATGTGGAGTTGGTGGCATGTGAAACCCGTATGTGGAGCATTCGTTTGTGTGGGATGCTCACCAAGCTTCATTTCAGTGCTAGGCACTCAAAGGGCACTAAGCATAGAGTGTGAAAACTGAGTTTCCTTGAGAGCTGCTTGGAAGCCTGATGGTGTGTGAAGTTAGTGAGCCAAATGGAGTTGTTCTCCCACAAGAACCACCCGGCTGATCCTTCTTCAATATGCCCTTCACCAACATGCAGTGTTTCCTTGATTGAATTAGCTCTCACACCAATATTTGAGTCTAGAGCCTTTGCATTGAGGGCTATCTGAAAAGGGCTGTGGTGTTGAAGTTGCCTGTGAATGTGGAGTTGGTGGCATGTGAAACTCGCATGTGGAGCATTCGTTTGTGTGGGATGCTCACCAAGCTTCATTTCATTTAATTTGCACTCAAAGGGCACTAAGCATAGAGTGTGAAAACTGAGTTTCCTTGAGAGCTGCTTGGAAGCCTGATGGTGTATGAAGTTAGTGAGCCAAATGGAGTTGTTCTCCCACAAGAACCACTCGGCTGATCCTTCTTCAATATGCCCTTCGCCAACATGCAGTGTTTCCTTGATTGAATTAGCTCTCACACCAATATTTGCGTCTAGAGCCTTTGCATTGAGGGCTATCTGAAAACGGCTTTGGCGCTGAAGTTGCCTGTGAATGTGGAGTTGGTGGGATGTGAAACCCGCATGTGGAGCATTCGTTTGTGTGGGATGCTCACCAAGCTTCATTTCAGTGCTAGGCACTCAAAGGGCACTAAGCATAGAGTGTGAAAACTGAGTTTCCTTGAGAGCTGCTTGGAAGCCTGATGGTGTGTGAAGTTAGTGAGCCAAATGGAGTTGTTCTCCCACAAGAACCACTCGGCTGATCCTTCTTCAATATGCCCTTCACCAACAAGCACTGTTTCCTTGATTGAATTAGCTCTCACACCAATATTTGCGTCTAGATCCTTTGCATTGAGGGCTATCTGAAAACGGCTGTGGCGCTGAAGTTGCCTGTGAGTGTGGAGTTGGTGGCATGTGAAACTCGCATGTGGAGCATTCGTTTGTGTGGGATGCTCACCAAGCTTCATTTCAGTTCTAGGCAGTCAAAGGGCACTAAGCATAGAGTGTGAAAACTGAGTTTCCTTGAGAGCTGCTTGGAAGCCTGATGGTGTGTGAAGTTAGTGAGCCAAATGGAGTTGTTCTCCCACAAGAACCACTCGGCTGATCCTTCTTCAATATGCCCTTCACCAACATGCAGTGTTTCCTTGATTGAATTAGCTCTCACACCAATATTTGCGTCTAGAGCCTTTGCATTGAGGGCTATCTGAAAACGTCTGTGGCGTTGAAGTTGCCTGTGAATGTGGAGTTGGTGGCATGTGAAACCCGCATGTGGAGCATTCGTTTGTGTGGGATGCTCTACCAGGTTCATTCCTAGATAATGCACTCAAAGGGCGCTGAGCATAGAGTGTGAAAACTGAGTTTCCTTGAGAGCTGCTTGGAAGCCTGATGGTGTGTGAAGTTAGTGAGCCAAATGGAGTTGTTCTCCCACAAGAACCACTCGGCTGATCCTTCTTCAATATGCCCTTCACCAACATGCAGTGTTTCCTTGATTGAATTAGCTCTCACACCAATATTTGTGTCTAGAGCCTTTGTATTGAGGGCTATCTGCAAAGGGCTGTGGTGCTGAAGTTGCCTGTGAATGTGGAGTTGGTGGCATGTGAAACCCGCATGTGGAGCATTCGTTTGTGTGGGATGCTCACCAAGCTTCATTTCAGTGCTAGGCACTCAAAGGGCACTAAGCATAGAGTGTGAAAACTGAGTTTCCTTGAAAGCTGCTTGGAAGCCTGATGGTGTGTGAAGTAAGTGAGCCAAATGGAGTTGTTCTCCAACAAGAACCACTCGGCTGATCCTTCTTCAATATGCCCTTCACCAACATGCAGTGTTTCCTTGATTGAATTAGCTCTCACACCAATATTTGCGTCTAGAGCCTTTGCATTGAGGGCTATCTGAAAACGGCTGTGGCGCTGAAGTTGCCTGTGAATTTGTGGAGTTGGTGGCATGTGAAACCCGCATGTGGAGCATTCGTTTGTGTGGGATGCTCTACCAGGTTCATTCCTAGATAATGCACTCAAAGGGCACTAAGCATAGAGTGTGAAAACTGAGTTTCCTTGAGAGCTGCTTGGAAGCCTGATGGTGTGTGAAGTTAGTGAGCCAAATGGAGTTGTTCTCCCACAAGAACCACTCGGCTGATCCTTCTTCAATATGCCCTTCACCAACATGCAGTGTTTCCTTGATTGAATTAGCTCTCACACCAATATTTGCGTCTAGAGCCTTTGCATTGAGGGCTATCTGAAAACGGCTATGGTGTTGAAGTTGCCTGTGAATGTGGAGTTGGTGGCATGTGAAACCCGCAGGTGGAGCATTCGTTTGTGTGGGATGCTCTAC
This sequence comes from Ochotona princeps, assembly GCF_030435755.1. Classification (NCBI taxonomy): domain Eukaryota; kingdom Metazoa; phylum Chordata; class Mammalia; order Lagomorpha; family Ochotonidae; genus Ochotona; species Ochotona princeps. Next base: position 40,126 of record NW_026698928.1, on the reverse strand, counting down.
CAGGATCATTCTTAGATAATGCACTCAAAGGACACTAAGCATAGAGTGTGAAAACTGAGTTTCCTTGAGAGCTGCTTGGAAGCCTGATGGTGTGTGAAGTTAGTGAGCCAAATGGAGTTGTTCTCCCACAAGAACCACTCGGCTGATCCTTCTTCAATATGCCCTTCACCAACATGCAGTGTTTCCTTGATTGAATTAGCTCTCACACCAATATTTGCGTCTAGAGCCTTTGCATTGAGGGCTATCTGAAAACGGCTGTGGCGCTGAAGTTGCCTGTGAATGTGGAGTTGGTGGCATGTGAAACTTGCATGTGGAGCATTCGTTTGTGTGGGATGCTCTACCAAGCTTCATTTCAGTGCTAGGCACTCAAAGGGCACTAAGCATAGAGTGTGAAAACTGAGTTTCCTTGAGAGCTGCTTGGAAGCCTGATGGTGTGTGAAGTTAGTGAGCCAAATGGAGTTGTTCTCCCAGAAGAACCACTCGGCTGATCCTTCTTCAATATGCCCTTCACCAACATGCAGTGTTTCCTTGATTGAATTAGCTCTCACACCAATATTTGCGTCTAGAGCCTTTGCATTGAGGGCTATCTGAAAACGGCTGTGGCGCTGAAGTTGCCTGTGAATGTGGAGTTGGTGGCATGTGAAACCCGCATGTGGAGCATTCGTTTGTGTGGGATGTTCACCAAGCTTCATTTCAGTGCTAGGCACTCAAAGGGCACTAAGCATAGAGTGTGAAAACTGAGTTTCCTTGAGAGCTGCTTGGAAGCCTGATGGTGTGTGAAGTTAGTGAGCCAAATGGAGTTGTTCTCCCACAAGAACCACTCGGCTGATCCTTCTTCAATATGCCCTTCACCAACATGCAGTGTTTCCTTGATTGAATTAGCTCTCACACCAATATTTGCGTCTAGAGCCTTTGCATTGAGGACTATCTGAACACGGCTGTGGCGCTGAAGTTGCCTGTGAATGTGGAGTTGGTGGCATGTGAAACCCGCATGTGGAGCATTCGTTTGTGTGGGATGCTCACCAAGCTTCATTTCAGTGCTAGGCACTCAAAGGGCACTAAGCATAGAGTGTGAAAACTGAGTTTCCTTGAGAGCTGCTTGGAAGCCTGATGGTGTGTGAAGTTAGTGAGCCAAATGGAGTTGTTCTCCCACAAGAACCACTCGGCTGATCCTTCTTCAATATGCCCTTCACCAACATGCAGTGTTTCCTTGATTGAATTAGCTCTCACACCAATATTTGCGTCTAGAGCCTTTGCATTGAGGGCTATCTGAAAACGGCTGTGGCGCTGAAGTTGCCTGTGAATGTGGAGTTGGTGGCATGTGAAACCCGCATGTGGAGCATTCGTTTGTGTGGGATGCTCAACAAGCTTCATTTCAGGCCTAGGCACTCAAAGGGCACTAAGCATAGAGTGTGAAAACTGAGTTTCCTTGAGAGCTGCTTGGAAGCCTGATGGTGTGTGAAGTTAGTGAGCCAAATGGAGTTGTTCTCCCACAAGAACCACTCGGCTGATCCTTCTTCAATATGCCCTTCACCAACATGCAGTGTTTCCTTGATTGAATTAGCTCTCACACCAATATTTGCGTCTAGAGCCTTTGCATTGAGGGCTATCTGAAAACGGCTGTGGTGTTGAAGTTGCCTGTGAATGTGGAGTTGGTGGCATGTGAAACCCGCATGTGGAGCATTCGTTTGTGTGGGATGCTCTACCAGGATCATTCTTAGATAATGCACTCAAAGGACACTAAGCATAGAGTGTGAAAACTGAGTTTCCTTGAGAGCTGCTTGGAAGCCTGATGGTGTGTGAAGTTAGTGAGCCAAATGGAGTTGTTCTCCCAGAAGAACCACTCGGCTGATCCTTCTTCAATATGCCCTTCACCAACATGCAGTGTTTCCTTGATTGAATTAGCTCTCACACCAATATTTGCGTCTAGAGCCTTTGCATTGAGGGATATCTGAAAACGGCTGTGGCGCTGAAGTTGCCTGTGAATGTGGAGTTGGTGGCATGTGAAACCCGCATGTGGAGCATTCGTTTGTGTGGGATGCTCACCAAGCTTCATTTCAGTGCTAGGCACTCAAAGGGCACTAAGCATAGAGTGTGAAAACTGAGTTTCCTTGAGAGCTGCTTGGAAGCCTGATGGTGTGTGAAGTTAGTGAGCCAAATGGAGTTGTTCTCCCACAAGAACCACTCGGCTGATCCTTCTTCAATATGCCCTTCACCAACATGCAGTGTTTCCTTGATTGAATTAGCTCTCACACCAATATTTGCTTCTAGAGCCTTTGCATTGAGGGCTATCTGAAAACGGCTGTGGTGCTGAAGTTGCCTGTGAATGTGGAGTTGGTGGCATGTGAAACCCGTATGTGGAGCATTCGTTTGTGTGGGATGCTCAACCAGTTTCATTCCTAGATAATGCACTCAAAGGGCACTAAGCATAGAGTGTGAAAACTGAGTTTCCTTGAGAGCTGCTTGGAAGCCTGATGGTGTGTGAAGCAAGTGAGCCAAATGGAGTTGTTCTCCAACAAGAACCACTCGGCTGATCCTTCTTCAATATGCCCTTCACCAACATGCAGTGTTTCCTTGATTGAATTAGCTCTCACACCAATATTTGCTTCTAGAGCCTTTGCATTGAGGGCTATCTGAAAACGGCTGTGGTGCTGAAGTTGCCTGTGAATGTGGAGTTGGTGGCATGTGAAACCCGCATGTGGAGCATTCGTTTGTGTGGGATGCTCAACCAGGTTCATTCCTAGATAATGCACTCAAAGGGCACTAAGCATAGAGTGTGAAAACTGAGTTTCCTTGAGAGCTGCTTGGAAGCCTGATGGTGTGTGAAGTAAGTGAGCCAAATGGAGTTGTTCTCCAACAAGAACCACTCGGCTGATCCTTCTTCAATATGCCCTTCACCAACATGCAGTGTTTCCTTGATTGAATTAGCTCTCACACCAATATTTGCGTCTATAGTCTTTGCATTGTGGGCTATCTGAAAACGGCTGTGGCGCTGAAGTTGCCTGTGAATGTGGAGTTGGTGGCATGTGAAACCCGCATGTGGAGAATTCGTTTGTGTAGGATGCTCTACCAGGTTCATTCCTAGATAATGCACTCAAAGGGCACTAAGCATAGAGTGTGAAAACTGAGTTTCCTTGAGAGCTGCTTGGAAGCCTGATGGTGTGTGAAGTTAGTGAGCCAAATGGAGTTGTTCTCCCACAAGAACCACTCGGCTGATCCTTCCTCAATATGCCCTTCACCAACATGCAGTGTTTCCTTGATTGAATTAGCTCTCACACCAATATTTGCGTCTAGAGCCTTTGCATTGAGGGCTATCTGAAAACGGCTGTGGCGCTGAAGTTGCCTGTGAATGTGGAGTTGGTGGCATGTGAAACTCGCATGTGGAGCATTCGTTTGTGTGGGATGTTCACAAAGCTTCATTTCAGTCCTAGGCAGTCAAAGGGCACTAAGCATAGAGTGTGAAAACTGAGTTTCCTTGAGAGCTGCTTGGAAGCCTGATGGTGTGTGAAGTTAGTGAGCCAAATGGAGTTGTTCTCCCACAAGAACCACTCGGCTGATCCTTCTTCAATATGCCCTTCACCAACATGCAGTGTTTCCTTGATTGAATTAGCTCTCACACCAATATTTGCGTCTAGAGCCTTTGCATTGAGGGCTATCTGAAAACGGCTGTGGTGTTGAAGTTGCCTGTGAATGTGGAGTTGGTGGCATGTGAAACCCGCATGTGGAGCATTCGTTTGTGTGGGATGCTCTACCAGGATCATTCTTAGATAATGCACTCAAAGGACACTAAGCATAGAGTGTGAAAACTGAGTTTCCTTGAGAGCTGCTTGGAAGCCTGATGGTGTGTGAAGTTAGTGAGCCAAATGGAGTTGTTCTCCCAGAAGAACCACTCGGCTGATCCTTCTTCAATATGCCCTTCACCAACATGCAGTGTTTCCTTGATTGAATTAGCTCTCACACCAATATTTGCGTCTAGAGCCTTTGCATTGAGGGATATCTGAAAACGGCTGTGGCGCTGAAGTTTCCTGTGAATGTGGAGTTGGTGGCATGTGAAACCCGCATGTGGAGCATTCGTTTGTGTGGGATGCTCACCAAGCTTCATTTCAGTGCTAGGCACTCAAAGGGCACTAAGCATAGAGTGTGAAAACTGAGTTTCCTTGAGAGCTGCTTGGAAGCCTGATGGTGTGTGAAGTAAGTGAGCCAAATGGAGTTGTTCTCCAACAAGAACCACTCGGCTGATCCTTCTTCAATATGCCCTTCACCAACATGCAGTGTTTCCTTGATTGAATTAGCTCTCACACCAATATTTGCTTCTAGAGCCTTTGCATTGAGGGCTATCTGAAAACGGCTGTGGTGCTGAAGTTGCCTGTGAATGTGGAGTTGGTGGCATGTGAAACCCGCATGTGGAGCATTCGTTTGTGTGGGATGCTCAACCAGGTTCATTCCTAGATAATGCACTCAAAGGGCACTAAGCATAGAGTGTGAAAACTGAGTTTCCTTGAGAGCTGCTTGGAAGCCTGATGGTGTGTGAAGTTAGTGAGCCAAATGGAGTTGTTCTCCCACAAGAACCACTCGGCTGATCCTTCCTCAATATGCCCTTCACCAACATGCAGTGTTTCCTTGATTGAATTAGCTCTCACACCAATATTTGCGTCTAGAGCCTTTGCATTGAGGGCTATCTGAAAACGGCTGTGGCGCTGAAGTTGCCTGTGAATGTGGAGTTGGTGGCATGTGAAACTCGCATGTGGAGCATTCGTTTGTGTGGGATGTTCACAAAGCTTCATTTCAGTCCTAGGCAGTCAAAGGGCACTAAGCATAGAGTGTGAAAACTGAGTTTCCTTGAGAGCTGCTTGGAAGCCTGATGGTGTGTGAAGTTAGTGAGCCAAATGGAGTTGTTCTCCCACAAGAACCACTCGGCTGATCCTTCTTCAATATGCCCTTCACCAACATGCAGTGTTTCCTTGATTGAATTAGCTCTCACACCAATATTTGCGTCTAGAGCCTTTGCATTGAGGGCTATCTGAAAACGGCTGTGGTGTTGAAGTTGCCTGTGAATGTGGAGTTGGTGGCATGTGAAACCCGCATGTGGAGCATTCGTTTGTGTGGGATGCTCTACCAGGATCATTCTTAGATAATGCACTCAAAGGACACTAAGCATAGAGTGTGAAAACTGAGTTTCCTTGAGAGCTGCTTGGAAGCCTGATGGTGTGTGAAGTTAGTGAGCCAAATGGAGTTGTTCTCCCAGAAGAACCACTCGGCTGATCCTTCTTCAATATGCCCTTCACCAACATGCAGTGTTTCCTTGATTGAATTAGCTCTCACACCAATATTTGCGTCTAGAGCCTTTGCATTGAGGGATATCTGAAAACGGCTGTGGCGCTGAAGTTGCCTGTGAATGTGGAGTTGGTGGCATGTGAAACCCGCATGTGGAGCATTCGTTTGTGTGGGATGCTCACCAAGCTTCATTTCAGTGCTAGGCACTCAAAGGGCACTAAGCATAGAGTGTGAAAACTGAGTTTCCTTGAGAGCTGCTTGGAAGCCTGATGGTGTGTGAAGTTAGTGAGCCAAATGGAGTTGTTCTCCCACAAGAACCACTCGGCTGATCCTTCTTCAATATGCCCTTCACCAACATGCAGTGTTTCCTTGATTGAATTAGCTCTCACACCAATATTTGCTTCTAGAGCCTTTGCATTGAGGGCTATCTGAAAACGGCTGTGGTGCTGAAGTTGCCTGTGAATGTGGAGTTGGTGGCATGTGAAACCCGTATGTGGAGCATTCGTTTGTGTGGGATGCTCAACCAGTTTCATTCCTAGATAATGCACTCAAAGGGCACTAAGCATAGAGTGTGAAAACTGAGTTTCCTTGAGAGCTGCTTGGAAGCCTGATGGTGTGTGAAGTTAGTGAGCCAAATGGAGTTGTTCTCCCACAAGAACCACTCGGCTGATCCTTCTTCAATATGCCCTTCACCAACATGCAGTGTTTCCTTGATTGAATTAGCTCTCACACCAATATTTGTGTCTAGAGCCTTTGTATTGAGGGCTATCTGCAAAGGGCTGTGGTGCTGAAGTTGCCTGTGAATGTGGAGTTGGTGGCATGTGAAACCCGCATGTGGAGCATTCGTTTGTGTGGGATGCTCACCAAGCTTCATTTCAGTGCTAGGCACTCAAAGGGCACTAAGCATAGAGTGTGAAAACTGAGTTTCCTTGAAAGCTGCTTCGAAGCCTGATGGTGTGTGAAGTAAGTGAGCCAAATGGAGTTGTTCTCCAACAAGAACCACTCGGCTGATCCTTCTTCAATATGCCCTTCACCAACATGCAGTGTTTCCTTGATTGAATTAGCTCTCACACCAATATTTGCGTCTAGAGCCTTTGCATTGAGGGCTATCTGAAAACGGCTTTGGCGCTGAAGTTGCCTGTGAATGTGGAGTTGGTGGGATGTGAAACCCGCATGTGGAGCATTCGTTTGTGTGGGATGCTCACCAAGCTTCATTTCAGTGCTAGGCACTCAAAGGGCACTAAGCATAGAGTGTGAAAACTGAGTTTCCTTGAGAGCTGCTTGGAAGCCTGATGGTGTGTGAAGTTAGTGAGCCAAATGGAGTTGTTCTCCCACAAGAACCACTCGGCTGATCCTTCTTCAATATGCCCCTCACCAACATGCAGTGTTTCCTTGATTGAATTAGCTCTCACACCAATATTTGCGTCTAGAGCCTTTGCATTGAGGGCTATCTGAAAACGGCTGTGGCGCTGAAGTTGCCTGTGAATGTGGAGTTGGTGGCATGTGAAACCCGCATGTGGAGCATTCGTTTGTGTGGGATGCTCACCAAGCTTCATTTCAGTGCTAGGCACTCAAAGGGCACTAAGCATAGAGTGTGAAAACTGAGTTTCCTTGAGAGCTGCTTGGAAGCCTGATGGTGTGTGAAGTTAGTGAGCCAAATGGAGTTGTTCTCCCACAAGAACCACTCGGCTGATCCTTCTTCAATATGCCCTTCACCAACATGCAGTGTTTCCTTGATTGAATTAGCTCTCACACCAATATTTGCGTCTAGAGCCTTTGCATTGAGGGCTATCTGAAAACGGCTGTGGCGCTGAAGTTGCCTGTGAATGTGGAGTTGGTGGCATGTGAAACCCGTATGTGGAGCATTCGTTTGTGTGGGATGCTCACCAAGCTTCATTTCAGTGCTAGGCACTCAAAGGGCACTAAGCATAGAGTGTGAAAACTGAGTTTCCTTGAGAGCTGCTTGGAAGCCTGATGGTGTGTGAAGTTAGTGAGCCAAATGGAGTTGTTCTCCCAGAAGAACCACTCGGCTGATCCTTCTTCAATATGCCCTTCACCAACATGCAGTGTTTCCTTGATTGAATTAGCTCTCACACCAATATTTGCGTCTAGAGCCTTTGCATTGAGGGCTATCTGAAAACGGCTGTGGTGTTGAAGTTGCCTGTGAATGTGGAGTTGGTGGCATGTGAAACTCGCATGTGGAGCATTCGTTTGTGTGGGATGCTCACCAAGCTTCATTTCATTTAATTTGCACTCAAAGGGCACTAAGCATAGAGTGTGAAAACTGAGTTTCCTTGAGAGCTGCTTGGAAGCCTGATGGTGTATGAAGTTAGTGAGCCAAATGGAGTTGTTCTCCCACAAGAACCACTCGGCTGATCCTTCTTCAATATGCCCTTCGCCAACATGCAGTGTTTCCTTGATTGAATTAGCTCTCACACCAATATTTGCGTCTAGAGCCTTTGCATTGAGGGCTATCTGAAAACGGCTGTGGCGCTGAAGTTGCCTGTGAGTGTGGAGTTGGTGGCATGTGAAACTCGCATGTGGAGCATTCGTTTGTGTGGGATGCTCACCAAGCTTCATTTCAGTTCTAGGCAGTCAAAGGGCACTAAGCATAGAGTGTGAAAACTGAGTTTCCTTGAGAGCTGCTTGGAAGCCTGATGGTGTGTGAAGTTAGTGAGCCAAATGGAGTTGTTCTCCCACAAGAACCACTCGGCTGATCCTTCTTCAATATGCCCTTCACCAACATGCAGTGTTTCCTTGATTGAATTAGCTCTCACACCAATATTTGCGTCTAGAGCCTTTGCATTGAGGGCTATCTGAAAACGTCTGTGGCGTTGAAGTTGCCTGTGAATGTGGAGTTGGTGGCATGTGAAACCCGCATGTGGAGCATTCGTTTGTGTGGGATGCTCTACCAGGTTCATTCCTAGATAATGCACTCAAAGGGCGCTGAGCATAGAGTGTGAAAACTGAGTTTCCTTGAGAGCTGCTTGGAAGCCTGATGGTGTGTGAAGTTAGTGAGCCAAATGGAGTTGTTCTCCCACAAGAACCACTCGGCTGATCCTTCTTCAATATGCCCTTCACCAACATGCAGTGTTTCCTTGATTGAATTAGCTCTCACACCAATATTTGTGTCTAGAGCCTTTGCATTGAGGGCTATCTGCAAAGGGCTGTGGTGCTGAAGTTGCCTGTGAATGTGGAGTTGGTGGCATGTGAAACTCGCATGTGGAGCATTCGTTTGTGTGGGATGCTCACCAAGCTTCATTTCATTTAATTTGCACTCAAAGGGCACTAAGCATAGAGTGTGAAAACTGAGTTTCCTTGAGAGCTGCTTGGAAGCCTGATGGTGTATGAAGTTAGTGAGCAAAATGGAGTTGTTCTCCCAGAAGAACCACTCGGCTGATCCTTCTTCAATATGCCCTTCACCAACATGCAGTGTTTCCTTGATTGAATTAGCTCTCACACCAATATTTGCGTCTAGAGCCTTTGCATTGAGGGCTATCTGAAAACGGCTTTGGCGCTGAAGTTGCCTGTGAATGTGGAGTTGGTGGGATGTGAAACCCGCATGTGGAGCATTCGTTTGTGTGGGATGCTCACCAAGCTTCATTTCAGTGCTAGGCACTCAAAGGGCACTAAGCATAGAGTGTGAAAACTGAGTTTCCTTGAGAGCTGCTTGGAAGCCTGATGGTGTGTGAAGTTAGTGAGCCAAATGGAGTTGTTCTCCCACAAGAACCACTCGGCTGATCCTTCTTCAATATGCCCTTCACCAACAAGCACTGTTTCCTTGATTGAATTAGCTCTCACACCAATATTTGCGTCTAGATCCTTTGCATTGAGGGCTATCTGAAAACGGCTGTGGCGCTGAAGTTGCCTGTGAGTGTGGAGTTGGTGGCATGTGAAACTCGCATGTGGAGCATTCGTTTGTGTGGGATGCTCACCAAGCTTCATTTCAGTTCTAGGCAGTCAAAGGGCACTAAGCATAGAGTGTGAAAACTGAGTTTCCTTGAGAGCTGCTTGGAAGCCTGATGGTGTGTGAAGTTAGTGAGCCAAATGGAGTTGTTCTCCCACAAGAACCACTCGGCTGATCCTTCTTCAATATGCCCTTCACCAACATGCAGTGTTTCCTTGATTGAATTAGCTCTCACACCAATATTTGCGTCTAGAGCCTTTGCATTGAGGGCTATCTGAAAACGTCTGTGGCGTTGAAGTTGCCTGTGAATGTGGAGTTGGTGGCATGTGAAACCCGCATGTGGAGCATTCGTTTGTGTGGGATGCTCTACCAGGTTCATTCCTAGATAATGCACTCAAAGGGCGCTGAGCATAGAGTGTGAAAACTGAGTTTCCTTGAGAGCTGCTTGGAAGCCTGATGGTGTGTGAAGTTAGTGAGCCAAATGGAGTTGTTCTCCCACAAGAACCACTTGGCTGATCCTTCTTCAATATGCCCTTCACCAACATGCAGTGTTTCCTTGATTGAATTAGCTCTCACACCAATATTTGTGTCTAGAGCCTTTGTATTGAGGGCTATCTGCAAAGGGCTGTGGTGCTGAAGTTGCCTGTGAATGTGGAGTTGGTGGCATGTGAAACCCGCATGTGGAGCATTCGTTTGTGTGGGATGCTCACCAAGCTTCATTTCAGTGCTAGGCACTCAAAGGGCACTAAGCATAGAGTGTGAAAACTGAGTTTCCTTGAAAGCTGCTTGGAAGCCTGATGGTGTGTGAAGTAAGTGAGCCAAATGGAGTTGTTCTCCAACAAGAACCACTCGGCTGATCCTTCTTCAATATGCCCTTCACCAACATGCAGTGTTTCCTTGATTGAATTAGCTCTCACACCAATATTTGCGTCTAGAGCCTTTGCATTGAGGGCTATCTGAAAACGGCTGTGGCGCTGAAGTTGCCTGTGAATATGTGGAGTTGGTGGCATGTGAAACCCGCATGTGGAGCATTCGTTTGTGTGGGATGCTCTACCAGGTTCATTCCTAGATAATGCACTCAAAGGGCACTAAGCATAGAGTGTGAAAACTGAGTTTCCTTGAGAGCTGCTTGGAAGCCTGATGGTGTGTGAAGTTAGTGAGCCAAATGGAGTTGTTCTCCCACAAGAACCACTCGGCTGATCCTTCTTCAATATGCCCTTCACCAACATGCAGTGTTTCCTTGATTGAATTAGCTCTCACACCAATATTTGCGTCTAGAGCCTTTGCATTGAGGGCTATCTGAAAACGGCTGTGGTGTTGAAGTTGCCTGTGAATGTGGAGTTGGTGGCATGTGAAACCCGCAGGTGGAGCATTCGTTTGTGTGGGATGCTCTACCAGGATCATTCTTAGATAATGCACTCAAAGGACACTAAGCATAGAGTGTGAAAACTGAGTTTCCTTGAGAGCTGCTTGGAAGCCTGATGGTGTGTGAATGTAGTGAGCCAAATGGAGTTGTTCTCCCACAAGAACCACTCGGCTGATCCTTCTTCAATATGCCCTTCACCAACATGCAGTGTTTCCTTGATTGAATTAGCTCTCACACCAATATTTGCGTCTAGAGCCTTTGCATTGAGGGCTATCTGAAAACGGCTGTGGCGCTGAAGTTGCCTGTGAATGTGGAGTTGGTGGCATGTGAAACTTGCATGTGGAGCATTCGTTTGTGTGGGATGCTCTACCAAGCTTCATTTCAGTGCTAGGCACTCAAAGGGCACTAAGCATAGAGTGTGAAAACTGAGTTTCCTTGAGAGCTGCTTGGAAGCCTGATGGTGTGTGAAGTTAGTGAGCCAAATGGAGTTGTTCTCCCAGAAGAACCACTCGGCTGATCCTTCTTCAATATGCCCTTCACCAACATGCAGTGTTTCCTTGATTGAATTAGCTCTCACACCAATATTTGCGTCTAGAGCCTTTGCATTGAGGGCTATCTGAAAACGGCTGTGGCGCTGAAGTTGCCTGTGAATGTGGAGTTGGTGGCATGTGAAACCCGCATGTGGAGCATTCGTTTGTGTGGGATGTTCACCAAGCTTCATTTCAGTGCTAGGCACTCAAAGGGCACTAAGCATAGAGTGTGAAAACTGAGTTTCCTTGAGAGCTGCTTGGAAGCCTGATGGTGTGTGAAGTTAGTGAGCCAAATGGAGTTGTTCTCCCACAAGAACCACTCGGCTGATCCTTCTTCAATATGCCCTTCACCAACATGCAGTGTTTCCTTGATTGAATTAGCTCTCACACCAATATTTGCGTCTAGAGCCTTTGCATTGAGGACTATCTGAAAACGGCTGTGGCGCTGAAGTTGCCTGTGAATGTGGAGTTGGTGGCATGTGAAACCCGCATGTGGAGCATTCGTTTGTGTGGGATGCTCTCCAAGCTTCATTTCAGTGCTAGGCACTCAAAGGGCACTAAGCATAGAGTGTGAAAACTGAGTTTCCTTGAGAGCTGCTTGGAAGCCTGATGGTGTGTGAAGTTAGTGAGCCAAATGGAGTTGTTCTCCCACAAGAACCACTCGGCTGATCCTTCTTCAATATGCCCTTCACCAACATGCAGTGTTTCCTTGATTGAATTAGCTCTCACACCAATATTTGCGTCTAGAGCCTTTGCATTGAGGGCTATCTGAAAACGGCTGTGGCGCTGAAGTTGCCTGTGAATGTGGAGTTGGTGGCATGTGAAACCCGCATGTGGAGCATTCGTTTGTGTGGGATGCTCACCAAGCTTCATTTCAGTGCTAGGCACTCAAAGGGCACTAAGCATAGAGTGTGAAAACTGAGTTTCCTTGAGAGCTGCTTGGAAGCCTGATGGTGTGTGAAGTTAGTGAGCCAAATGGAGTTGTTCTCCCACAAGAACCACTCGGCTGATCCTTCTTCAATATGCCCTTCACCAACATGCAGTGTTTCCTTGATTGAATTAGCTCTCACACCAATATTTGCGTCTAGAGCCTTTGCATTGAGGACTATCTGAAAACGGCTGTTGCGCTGAAGTTGCCTGTGAATGTGGAGTTGGTGGCATGTGAAACCCGCATGTGGAGCATTCGTTTGTGTGGGATGCTCTCCAAGCTTCATTTCAGTCCTAGGCAGTCAAAGGGCACTAAGCATAGAGTGTGAAAACTGAGTTTCCTTGAGAGCTGCTTGGAAGCCTGATGGTGTGTGAAGTTAGTGAGCCAAATGGAGTTGTTCTCCCACAAGAACCACTCGGCTGATCCTTCTTCAATATGCCCTTCACCAATATGCAGTGTTTCCTTGATTGAATTAGCTCTCACACCAATATTTGCTTCTAGAGCCTTTGCATTGAGGGCTATCTGAAAACGGCTGTGGTGCTGAAGTTGCCTGTGAATGTGGAGTTGGTGGCATGTGAAACCCGTATGTGGAGCATTCGTTTGTGTGGGATGCTCAACCAGGTTCATTCCTAGATAATGCACTCAAAGGGCACTAAGCATAGAGTGTGAAAACTGAGTTTCCTTGAGAGCTGCTTGGAAGCCTGATGGTGTGTGAAGTAAGTGAGCCAAATGGAGTTGTTCTCCAACAAGAACCACTCGGCTGATCCTTCTTCAATATGCCCTTCACCAACATGCAGTGTTTCCTTGATTGAATTAGCTCTCACACCAATATTTGCGTCTAGAGTCTTTGCATTGAGGGCTATCTGAAAACGGCTGTGGCGCTGAAGTTGCCTGTGAATGTGGAGTTGGTGGCATGTGAAACCCGCATGTGGAGCATTCGTTTGTGTAGGATGCTCTACCAGGTTCATTCCTAGATAATGCACTCAAAGGGCACTAAGCATAGAGTGTGAAAACTGAGTTTCCTTGAGAGCTGCTTGGAAGCCTGATGGTGTGTGAATGTAGTGAGCCAAATGGAGTTGTTCTCCCACAAGAACCACTCGGCTGATCCTTCCTCAATATGCCCTTCACCAACATGCAGTGTTTCCTTGATTGAATTAGCTCTCACACCAATATTTGCGTCTAGAGCCTTTGCATTGAGGGCTATCTGAAAACGGCTGTGGCGCTGAAGTTGCCTGTGAATGTGGAGTTGGTGGCATGTGAAACTCGCATGTGGAGCATTCGTTTGTGTGGGATGTTCACAAAGCTTCATTTCAGTCCTAGGCAGTCAAAGGGCACTAAGCATAGAGTGTGAAAACTGAGTTTCCTTGAGAGCTGCTTGGAAGCCTGATGGTGTGTGAAGTTAGTGAGCCAAATGGAGTTGTTCTCCCACAAGAACCACTCGGCTGATCCTTCTTCAATATGCCCTTCACCAACATGCAGTGTTTCCTTGATTGAATTAGCTCTCACACCAATATTTGCGTCTAGAGCCTTTGCATTGAGGGCTATCTGAAAACGGCTGTGGTGTTGAAGTTGCCTGTGAATGTGGAGTTGGTGGCATGTGAAACCCGCATGTGGAGCATTCGTTTGTGTGGGATGCTCTACCAGGATCATTCTTAGATAATGCACTCAAAGGACACTAAGCATAGAGTGTGAAAACTGAGTTTCCTTGAGAGCTGCTTGGAAGCCTGATGGTGTGTGAAGTTAGTGAGCCAAATGGAGTTGTTCTCCCAGAAGAACCACTCGGCTGATCCTTCTTCAATATGCCCTTCACCAACATGCAGTGTTTCCTTGATTGAATTAGCTCTCACACCAATATTTGCGTCTAGAGCCTTTGCATTGAGGGATATCTGAAAACGGCTGTGGCGCTGAAGTTGCCTGTGAATGTGGAGTTGGTGGCATGTGAAACCCGCATGTGGAGCATTCGTTTGTGTGGGATGCTCACCAAGCTTCATTTCAGTGCTAGGCACTCAAAGGGCACTAAGCATAGAGTGTGAAAACTGAGTTTCCTTGAGAGCTGCTTGGAAGCCTGATGGTGTGTGAAGTTAGTGAGCCAAATGGAGTTGTTCTCCCACAAGAACCACTCGGCTGATCCTTCTTCAATATGCCCTTCACCAACATGCAGTGTTTCCTTGATTGAATTAGCTCTCACACCAATATTTGCTTCTAGAGCCTTTGCATTGAGGGCTATCTGAAAACGGCTGTGGTGCTGAAGTTGCCTGTGAATGTGGAGTTGGTGGCATGTGAAACCCGTATGTGGAGCATTCGTTTGTGTGGGATGCTCAACCAGTTTCATTCCTAGATAATGCACTCAAAGGGCACTAAGCATAGAGTGTGAAAACTGAGTTTCCTTGAGAGCTGCTTGGAAGCCTGATGGTGTGTGAAGTAAGTGAGCCAAATGGAGTTGTTCTCCAACAAGAACCACTCGGCTGATCCTTCTTCAATATGCCCTTCACCAACATGCAGTGTTTCCTTGATTGAATTAGCTCTCACACCAATATTTGCTTCTAGAGCCTTTGCATTGAGGGCTATCTGAAAACGGCTGTGGTGCTGAAGTTGCCTGTGAATGTGGAGTTGGTGGCATGTGAAACCCGCATGTGGAGCATTCGTTTGTGTGGGATGCTCAACCAGGTTCATTCCTAGATAATGCACTCAAAGGGCACTAAGCATAGAGTGTGAAAACTGAGTTTCCTTGAGAGCTGCTTGGAAGCCTGATGGTGTGTGAAGTAAGTGAGCCAAATGGAGTTGTTCTCCAACAAGAACCACTCGGCTGATCCTTCTTCAATATGCCCTTCACCAACATGCAGTGTTTCCTTGATTGAATTAGCTCTCACACCAATATTTGCGTCTATAGTCTTTGCATTGTGGGCTATCTGAAAACGGCTGTGGCGCTGAAGTTGCCTGTGAATGTGGAGTTGGTGGCATGTGAAACCCGCATGTGGAGAATTCGTTTGTGTAGGATGCTCTACCAGGTTCATTCCTAGATAATGCACTCAAAGGGCACTAAGCATAGAGTGTGAAAACTGAGTTTCCTTGAGAGCTGCTTGGAAGCCTGATGGTGTGTGAAGTTAGTGAGCCAAATGGAGTTGTTCTCCCACAAGAACCACTCGGCTGATCCTTCCTCAATATGCCCTTCACCAACATGCAGTGTTTCCTTGATTGAATTAGCTCTCACACCAATATTTGCGTCTAGAGCCTTTGCATTGAGGGCTATCTGAAAACGGCTGTGGCGCTGAAGTTGCCTGTGAATGTGGAGTTGGTGGCATGTGAAACTCGCATGTGGAGCATTCGTTTGTGTGGGATGTTCACAAAGATTCATTTCAGTCCTAGGCAGTCAAAGGGCACTAAGCATAGAGTGTGAAAACTGAGTTTCCTTGAGAGCTGCTTGGAAGCCTGATGGTGTGTGAAGTTAGTGAGCCAAATGGAGTTGTTCTCCCACAAGAACCACTCGGCTGATCCTTCTTCAATATGCCCTTCACCAACATGCAGTGTTTCCTTGATTGAATTAGCTCTCACACCAATATTTGCGTCTAGAGCCTTTGCATTGAGGGCTATCTGAAAACGGCTGTGGCGCTGAAGTTGCCTGTGAATGTGGAGTTGGTGGCATGTGAAACCCGCATGTGGAGCATTCGTTTGTGTGGGATGCTCTACCAGGATCATTCTTAGATAATGCACTCAAAGGACACTAAGCATAGAGTGTGAAAACTGAGTTTCCTTGAGAGCTGCTTGGAAGCCTGATGGTGTGTGAAGTTAGTGAGCCAAATGGAGTTGTTCTCCCAGAAGAACCACTCGGCTGATCCTTCTTCAATATGCCCTTCACCAACATGCAGTGTTTCCTTGATTGAATTAGCTCTCACACCAATATTTGCGTCTAGAGCCTTTGCATTGAGGGATATCTGAAAACGGCTGTGGCGCTGAAGTTTCCTGTGAATGTGGAGTTGGTGGCATGTGAAACCCGCATGTGGAGCATTCGTTTGTGTGGGATGCTCACCAAGCTTCATTTCAGTGCTAGGCACTCAAAGGGCACTAAGCATAGAGTGTGAAAACTGAGTTTCCTTGAGAGCTGCTTGGAAGCCTGATGGTGTGTGAAGTAAGTGAGCCAAATGGAGTTGTTCTCCAACAAGAACCACTCGGCTGATCCTTCTTCAATATGCCCTTCACCAACATGCAGTGTTTCCTTGATTGAATTAGCTCTCACACCAATATTTGCTTCTAGAGCCTTTGCATTGAGGGCTATCTGAAAACGGCTGTGGTGCTGAAGTTGCCTGTGAATGTGGAGTTGGTGGCATGTGAAACCCGCATGTGGAGCATTCGTTTGTGTGGGATGCTCAACCAGGTTCATTCCTAGATAATGCACTCAAAGGGCACTAAGCATAGAGTGTGAAAACTGAGTTTCCTTGAGAGCTGCTTGGAAGCCTGATGGTGTGTGAAGTTAGTGAGCCAAATGGAGTTGTTCTCCCACAAGAACCACTCGGCTGATCCTTCCTCAATATGCCCTTCACCAACATGCAGTGTTTCCTTGATTGAATTAGCTCTCACACCAATATTTGCGTCTAGAGCCTTTGCATTGAGGGCTATCTGAAAACGGCTGTGGCGCTGAAGTTGCCTGTGAATGTGGAGTTGGTGGCATGTGAAACTCGCATGTGGAGCATTCGTTTGTGTGGGATGTTCACAAAGCTTCATTTCAGTCCTAGGCAGTCAAAGGGCACTAAGCATAGAGTGTGAAAACTGAGTTTCCTTGAGAGCTGCTTGGAAGCCTGATGGTGTGTGAAGTTAGTGAGCCAAATGGAGTTGTTCTCCCACAAGAACCACTCGGCTGATCCTTCTTCAATATGCCCTTCACCAACATGCAGTGTTTCCTTGATTGAATTAGCTCTCACACCAATATTTGCGTCTAGAGCCTTTGCATTGAGGGCTATCTGAAAACGGCTGTGGTGTTGAAGTTGCCTGTGAATGTGGAGTTGGTGGCATGTGAAACCCGCATGTGGAGCATTCGTTTGTGTGGGATGCTCTACCAGGATCATTCTTAGATAATGCACTCAAAGGACACTAAGCATAGAGTGTGAAAACTGAGTTTCCTTGAGAGCTGCTTGGAAGCCTGATGGTGTGTGAAGTTAGTGAGCCAAATGGAGTTGTTCTCCCAGAAGAACCACTCGGCTGATCCTTCTTCAATATGCCCTTCACCAACATGCAGTGTTTCCTTGATTGAATTAGCTCTCACACCAATATTTGCGTCTAGAGCCTTTGCATTGAGGGATATCTGAAAACGGCTGTGGCGCTGAAGTTGCCTGTGAATGTGGAGTTGGTGGCATGTGAAACCCGCATGTGGAGCATTCGTTTGTGTGGGATGCTCACCAAGCTTCATTTCAGTGCTAGGCACTCAAAGGGCACTAAGCATAGAGTGTGAAAACTGAGTTTCCTTGAGAGCTGCTTGGAAGCCTGATGGTGTGTGAAGTTAGTGAGCCAAATGGAGTTGTTCTCCCACAAGAACCACTCGGCTGATCCTTCTTCAATATGCCCTTCACCAACATGCAGTGTTTCCTTGATTGAATTAGCTCTCACACCAATATTTGCTTCTAGAGCCTTTGCATTGAGGGCTATCTGAAAACGGCTGTGGTGCTGAAGTTGCCTGTGAATGTGGAGTTGGTGGCATGTGAAACCCGTATGTGGAGCATTCGTTTGTGTGGGATGCTCAACCAGTTTCATTCCTAGATAATGCACTCAAAGGGCACTAAGCATAGAGTGTGAAAACTGAGTTTCCTTGAGAGCTGCTTGGAAGCCTGATGGTGTGTGAAGTAAGTGAGCCAAATGGAGTTGTTCTCCAACAAGAACCACTCGGCTGATCCTTCTTCAATATGCCCTTCACCAACATGCAGTGTTTCCTTGATTGAATTAGCTCTCACACCAATATTTGCTTCTAGAGCCTTTGCATTGAGGGCTATCTGAAAACGGCTGTGGTGCTGAAGTTGCCTGTGAATGTGGAGTTGGTGGCATGTGAAACCCGCATGTGGAGCATTCGTTTGTGTGGGATGCTCAACCAGGTTCATTCCTAGATAATGCACTCAAAGGGCACTAAGCATAGAGTGTGAAAACTGAGTTTCCTTGAGAGCTGCTTGGAAGCCTGATGGTGTGTGAAGTAAGTGAGCCAAATGGAGTTGTTCTCCAACAAGAACCACTCGGCTGATCCTTCTTCAATATGCCCTTCACCAACATGCAGTGTTTCCTTGATTGAATTAGCTCTCACACCAATATTTGCGTCTATAGTCTTTGCATTGTGGGCTATCTGAAAACGGCTGTGGCGCTGAAGTTGCCTGTGAATGTGGAGTTGGTGGCATGTGAAACCCGCATGTGGAGAATTCGTTTGTGTAGGATGCTCTACCAGGTTCATTCCTAGATAATGCACTCAAAGGGCACTAAGCATAGAGTGTGAAAACTGAGTTTCCTTGAGAGCTGCTTGGAAGCCTGATGGTGTGTGAAGTTAGTGAGCCAAATGGAGTTGTTCTCCCACAAGAACCACTCGGCTGATCCTTCCTCAATATGCCCTTCACCAACATGCAGTGTTTCCTTGATTGAATTAGCTCTCACACCAATATTTGCGTCTAGAGCCTTTGCATTGAGGGCTATCTGAAAACGGCTGTGGCGCTGAAGTTGCCTGTGAATGTGGAGTTGGTGGCATGTGAAACTCGCATGTGGAGCATTCGTTTGTGTGGGATGTTCACAAAGCTTCATTTCAGTCCTAGGCAGTCAAAGGGCACTAAGCATAGAGTGTGAAAACTGAGTTTCCTTGAGAGCTGCTTGGAAGCCTGATGGTGTGTGAAGTTAGTGAGCCAAATGGAGTTGTTCTCCCACAAGAACCACTCGGCTGATCCTTCTTCAATATGCCCTTCACCAACATGCAGTGTTTCCTTGATTGAATTAGCTCTCACACCAATATTTGCGTCTAGAGCCTTTGCATTGAGGGCTATCTGAAAACGGCTGTGGCGCTGAAGTTGCCTGTGAATGTGGAGTTGGTGGCATGTGAAACCCGCATGTGGAGCATTCGTTTGTGTGGGATGCTCTACCAGGATCATTCTTAGATAATGCACTCAAAGGACACTAAGCATAGAGTGTGAAAACTGAGTTTCCTTGAGAGCTGCTTGGAAGCCTGATGGTGTGTGAAGTTAGTGAGCCAAATGGAGTTGTTCTCCCAGAAGAACCACTCGGCTGATCCTTCTTCAATATGCCCTTCACCAACATGCAGTGTTTCCTTGATTGAATTAGCTCTCACACCAATATTTGCGTCTAGAGCCTTTGCATTGAGGGATATCTGAAAACGGCTGTGGCGCTGAAGTTTCCTGTGAATGTGGAGTTGGTGGCATGTGAAACCCGCATGTGGAGCATTCGTTTGTGTGGGATGCTCACCAAGCTTCATTTCAGTGCTAGGCACTCAAAGGGCACTAAGCATAGAGTGTGAAAACTGAGTTTCCTTGAGAGCTGCTTGGAAGCCTGATGGTGTGTGAAGTAAGTGAGCCAAATGGAGTTGTTCTCCAACAAGAACCACTCGGCTGATCCTTCTTCAATATGCCCTTCACCAACATGCAGTGTTTCCTTGATTGAATTAGCTCTCACACCAATATTTGCTTCTAGAGCCTTTGCATTGAGGGCTATCTGAAAACGGCTGTGGTGCTGAAGTTGCCTGTGAATGTGGAGTTGGTGGCATGTGAAACCCGCATGTGGAGCATTCGTTTGTGTGGGATGCTCAACCAGGTTCATTCCTAGATAATGCACTCAAAGGGCACTAAGCATAGAGTGTGAAAACTGAGTTTCCTTGAGAGCTGCTTGGAAGCCTGATGGTGTGTGAAGTTAGTGAGCCAAATGGAGTTGTTCTCCCACAAGAACCACTCGGCTGATCCTTCCTCAATATGCCCTTCACCAACATGCAGTGTTTCCTTGATTGAATTAGCTCTCACACCAATATTTGCGTCTAGAGCCTTTGCATTGAGGGCTATCTGAAAACGGCTGTGGCGCTGAAGTTGCCTGTGAATGTGGAGTTGGTGGCATGTGAAACTCGCATGTGGAGCATTCGTTTGTGTGGGATGTTCACAAAGCTTCATTTCAGTCCTAGGCAGTCAAAGGGCACTAAGCATAGAGTGTGAAAACTGAGTTTCCTTGAGAGCTGCTTGGAAGCCTGATGGTGTGTGAAGTTAGTGAGCCAAATGGAGTTGTTCTCCCACAAGAACCACTCGGCTGATCCTTCTTCAATATGCCCTTCACCAACATGCAGTGTTTCCTTGATTGAATTAGCTCTCACACCAATATTTGCGTCTAGAGCCTTTGCATTGAGGGCTATCTGAAAACGGCTGTGGTGTTGAAGTTGCCTGTGAATGTGGAGTTGGTGGCATGTGAAACCCGCATGTGGAGCATTCGTTTGTGTGGGATGCTCTACCAGGATCATTCTTAGATAATGCACTCAAAGGACACTAAGCATAGAGTGTGAAAACTGAGTTTCCTTGAGAGCTGCTTGGAAGCCTGATGGTGTGTGAAGTTAGTGAGCCAAATGGAGTTGTTCTCCCAGAAGAACCACTCGGCTGATCCTTCTTCAATATGCCCTTCACCAACATGCAGTGTTTCCTTGATTGAATTAGCTCTCACACCAATATTTGCGTCTAGAGCCTTTGCATTGAGGGATATCTGAAAACGGCTGTGGCGCTGAAGTTGCCTGTGAATGTGGAGTTGGTGGCATGTGAAACCCGCATGTGGAGCATTCGTTTGTGTGGGATGCTCACCAAGCTTCATTTCAGTGCTAGGCACTCAAAGGGCACTAAGCATAGAGTGTGAAAACTGAGTTTCCTTGAGAGCTGCTTGGAAGCCTGATGGTGTGTGAAGTTAGTGAGCCAAATGGAGTTGTTCTCCCACAAGAACCACTCGGCTGATCCTTCTTCAATATGCCCTTCACCAACATGCAGTGTTTCCTTGATTGAATTAGCTCTCACACCAATATTTGCTTCTAGAGCCTTTGCATTGAGGGCTATCTGAAAACGGCTGTGGTGCTGAAGTTGCCTGTGAATGTGGAGTTGGTGGCATGTGAAACCCGTATGTGGAGCATTCGTTTGTGTGGGATGCTCAACCAGTTTCATTCCTAGATAATGCACTCAAAGGGCACTAAGCATAGAGTGTGAAAACTGAGTTTCCTTGAGAGCTGCTTGGAAGCCTGATGGTGTGTGAAGTAAGTGAGCCAAATGGAGTTGTTCTCCAACAAGAACCACTCGGCTGATCCTTCTTAAATATGCCCTTCACCAACATGCAGTGTTTCCTTGATTGAATTAGCTCTCACACCAATATTTGCTTCTAGAGCCTTTGCATTGAGGGCTATCTGAAAACGGCTGTGGTGCTGAAGTTGCCTGTGAATGTGGAGTTGGTGGCATGTGAAACCCGCATGTGGAGCATTCGTTTGTGTGGGATGCTCAACCAGGTTCATTCCTAGATAATGCACTCAAAGGGCACTAAGCATAGAGTGTGAAAACTGAGTTTCCTTGAGAGCTGCTTGGAAGCCTGATGGTGTGTGAAGCAAGTGAGCCAAATGGAGTTGTTCTCCAACAAGAACCACTCGGCTGATCCTTCTTCAATATGCCCTTCACCAACATGCAGTGTTTCCTTGATTGAATTAGCTCTCACACCAATATTTGCGTCTATAGTCTTTGCATTGTGGGCTATCTGAAAACGGCTGTGGCGCTGAAGTTGCCTGTGAATGTGGAGTTGGTGGCATGTGAAACCCGCATGTGGAGCATTCGTTTGTGTAGGATGCTCTACCAGGTTCATTCCTAGATAATGCACTCAAAGGGCACTAAGCATAGAGTGTGAAAACTGAGTTTCCTTGAGAGCTGCTTGGAAGCCTGATGGTGTGTGAAGTTAGTGAGCCAAATGGAGTTGTTCTCCCACAAGAACCACTCGGCTGATCCTTCCTCAATATGCCCTTCACCAACATGCAGTGTTTCCTTGATTGAATTAGCTCTCTACACCAATATTTGCGTCTAGAGCCTTTGCATTGAGGGCTATCTGAAAACGGCTGTGGCGCTGAAGTTGCCTGTGAATGTGGAGTGGTGGCATGTGAAACTCGCATGTGGAGCATTCGTTTGTGTGGGATGTTCACAAAGCTTCATTTCAGTCCTAGGCAGTCAAAGGGCACTAAGCATAGAGTGTGAAAACTGAGTTTCCTTGAGAGCTGCTTGGAAGCCTGATGGTGTGTGAAGTTAGTGAGCCAAATGGAGTTGTTCTCCCACAAGAACCACTCGGCTGATCCTTCTTCAATATGCCCTTCACCAACATGCAGTGTTTCCTTGATTGAATTAGCTCTCACACCATATTTGCGTCTAGAGCCTTTGCATTGAGGGCTATCTGAAAACGGCTGTGGTGTTGAAGTTGTCTGTGAATGTGGAGTTGGTGGCATGTGAAACCCGCATGTGGAGCATTCGTTTGTGTGGGATGCTCTACCAGGATCATTCTTAGATAATGCACTCAAGGACACTAAGCATAGAGTGTGAAAACTGAGTTTCCTTGAGAGCTGCTTGGAAGCCTGATGGTGTGTGAAGTTAGTGAGCCAAATGGAGTTGTTCTCCCAGAAGAACCACTCGGCTGATCCTTCTTCAATATGCCCTTCACCAACATGCAGT
This sequence comes from Ochotona princeps, assembly GCF_030435755.1. Classification (NCBI taxonomy): domain Eukaryota; kingdom Metazoa; phylum Chordata; class Mammalia; order Lagomorpha; family Ochotonidae; genus Ochotona; species Ochotona princeps. Next base: position 17,436 of record NW_026698928.1, on the reverse strand, counting down.
GTTTCCTTGATTGAATTAGCTCTCACACCAATATTTGCGTCTAGAGCCTTTGCATTGAGGGATATCTGAAAACGGCTGTGGCGCTGAAGTTGCCTGTGAATGTGGAGTTGGTGGCATGTGAAACCCGCATGTGGAGCATTCGTTTGTGTGGGATGCTCACCAAGCTTCATTTCAGTGCTAGGCACTCAAAGGGCACTAAGCATAGAGTGTGAAAACTGAGTTTCCTTGAGAGCTGCTTGGAAGCCTGATGGTGTGTGAAGTTAGTGAGCCAAATGGAGTTGTTCTCCCACAAGAACCACTCGGCTGATCCTTCTTCAATATGCCCTTCACCAACATGCAGTGTTTCCTTGATTGAATTAGCTCTCACACCAATATTTGCTTCTAGAGCCTTTGCATTGAGGGCTATCTGAAAACGGCTGTGGTGCTGAAGTTGCCTGTGAATGTGGAGTTGGTGGCATGTGAAACCCGTATGTGGAGCATTCGTTTGTGTGGGATGCTCAACCAGTTTCATTCCTAGATAATGCACTCAAAGGGCACTAAGCATAGAGTGTGAAAACTGAGTTTCCTTGAGAGCTGCTTGGAAGCCTGATGGTGTGTGAAGTAAGTGAGCCAAATGGAGTTGTTCTCCAACAAGAACCACTCGGCTGATCCTTCTTCAATATGCCCTTCACCAACATGCAGTGTTTCCTTGATTGAATTAGCTCTCACACCAATATTTGCTTCTAGAGCCTTTGCATTGAGGGCTATCTGAAAACGGCTGTGGTGCTGAAGTTGCCTGTGAATGTGGAGTTGGTGGCATGTGAAACCCGCATGTGGAGCATTCGTTTGTGTGGGATGCTCAACCAGGTTCATTCCTAGATAATGCACTCAAAGGGCACTAAGCATAGAGTGTGAAAACTGAGTTTCCTTGAGAGCTGCTTGGAAGCCTGATGGTGTGTGAAGTAAGTGAGCCAAATGGAGTTGTTCTCCAACAAGAACCACTCGGCTGATCCTTCTTCAATATGCCCTTCACCAGCATGCAGTGTTTCCTTGATTGAATTAGCTCTCACACCAATATTTGCGTCTATAGTCTTTGCATTGTGGGCTATCTGAAAACGGCTGTGGCGCTGAAGTTGCCTGTGAATGTGGAGTTGGTGGCATGTGAAACCCGCATATGGAGAATTCGTTTGTGTAGGATGCTCTACCAGGTTCATTCCTAGATAATGCACTCAAAGGGCACTAAGCATAGAGTGTGAAAACTGAGTTTCCTTGAGAGCTGCTTGGAAGCCTGATGGTGTGTGAAGTTAGTGAGCCAAATGGAGTTGTTCTCCCACAAGAACCACTCGGCTGATCCTTCCTCAATATGCCCTTCACCAACATGCAGTGTTTCCTTGATTGAATTAGCTCTCACACCAATATTTGCGTCTAGAGCCTTTGCATTGAGGGCTATCTGAAAACGGCTGTGGCGCTGAAGTTGCCTGTGAATGTGGAGTTGGTGGCATGTGAAACTCGCATGTGGAGCATTCGTTTGTGTGGGATGTTCACCAAGCTTCATTTCAGTCCTAGGCAGTCAAAGGGCACTAAGCATAGAGTGTGAAAACTGAGTTTCCTTGAGAGCTGCTTGGAAGCCTGATGGTGTGTGAAGTTAGTGAGCCAAATGGAGTTGTTCTCCCACAAGAACCACTCGGCTGATCCTTCCTCAATATGCCCTTCACCAACATGCAGTGTTTCCTTGATTGAATTAGCTCTCACACCAATATTTGCGTCTAGAGCCTTTGCATTGAGGGCTATCTGAAAACGGCTGTGGTGTTGAAGTTGCCTGTGAATGTGGAGTTGGTGGCATGTGAAACCCGCATGTGGAGCATTCGTTTGTGTGGGATGCTCTACCAGGATCATTCTTAGATAATGCACTCAAAGGACACTAAGCATAGAGTGTGAAAACTGAGTTTCCTTGAGAGCTGCTTGGAAGCCTGATGGTGTGTGAAGGTAGTGAGCCAAATGGAGTTGTTCTCCCACAAGAACCACTCGGCTGATCCTTCTTCAATATGCCCTTCACCAACATGCAGTGTTTCCTTGATTGAATTAGCTCTCACACCAATATTTGCGTCTAGAGCCTTTGCATTGAGGGCTATCTGAAAACGGCTGTGGCGCTGAAGTTGCCTGTGAATGTGGAGTTGGTGGCATGTGAAACTCGCATGTGGAGCATTCGTTTGTGTGGGATGCTCTACCAAGCTTCATTTCAGTGCTAGGCACTCAAAGGGCACTAAGCATAGAGTGTGAAAACTGAGTTTCCTTGAGAGCTGCTTGGAAGCCTGATGGTGTGTGAAGTTAGTGAGCCAAATGGAGTTGTTCTCCCAGAAGTACCACTCGGCTGATCCTTCTTCAATATGCCCTTCACCAACATGCAGTGTTTCCTTGATTGAATTAGCTCTCACACCAATATTTGCGTCTAGAGCCTTTGCATTGTGGGCTATCTGAAAAAGGCTGTGGCGCTGAAGTTGCCTGTGAATGTGGAGTTGGTGGCATGTGAAACCCGCATGTGGAGCATTCGTTTGTGTGGGATGTTCACCAAGCTTCATTTCAGTGCTAGGCACTCAAAGGGCACTAAGCATAGAGTGTGAAAACTGAGTTTCCTTGAGAGCTGCTTGGAAGCCTGATGGTGTGTGAAGTTAGTGAGCCAAATGGAGTTGTTCTCCCAGAAGAACCACTCGGCTGATCCTTCTTCAATATGCCCTTCACCAACATGCAGTGTTTCCTTGATTGAATTAGCTCTCACACCAATATTTGCGTCTAGAGCCTTTGCATTGAGGGATATCTGAAAACGGCTGTGGCGCTGAAGTTGCCTGTGAATGTGGAGTTGGTGCCATGTGAAACCCGTATGTGGAGCATTCGTTTGTGTGGGATGCTCAACCAGGTTCATTCCTAGATAATGCACTCAAAGGGCACTAAGCATAGAGTGTGAAAACTGAGTTTCCTTGAGAGCTGCTTGGAAGCCTGATGGTGTGTGAAGTAAGTGAGCCAAATGGAGTTGTTCTCCAACAAGAACCACTCGGCTGATCCTTCTTCAATATGCCCTTCACCAACATGCAGTGTTTCCTTGATTGAATTAGCTCTCACACCAATATTTGCTTCTAGAGCCTTTGCATTGAGGGCTATCTGAAAACGGCTGTGGTGCTGAAGTTGCCTGTGAATGTGGAGTTGGTGGCATGTGAAACCCGTATGTGGAGCATTCGTTTGTGTGGGATGCTCAACCAGGTTCATTCCTAGATAATGCACTCAAAGGGCACTAAGCATAGAGTGTGAAAACTGAGTTTCCTTGAGAGCTGCTTGGAAGCCTGATGGTGTGTGAAGTAAGTGAGCCAAATGGAGTTGTTCTCCAACAAGAACCACTCGGCTGATCCTTCTTCAATATGCCCTTCACCAACATGCAGTGTTTCCTTGATTGAATTAGCTCTCACACCAATATTTGCGTCTAGAGTCTTTGCATTGAGGGCTATCTGAAAACGGCTTTGGCGCTGAAGTTGCCTGTGAATGTGGAGTTGGTGGGATGTGAAACCCGCATGTGGAGCATTCGTTTGTGTAGGATGCTCTACCAGGTTCATTCCTAGATAATGCACTCAAAGGGCACTAAGCATAGAGTGTGAAAACTGAGTTTCCTTGAGAGCTGCTTGGAAGCCTGATGGTGTGTGAAGTTAGTGAGCCACATGGAGTTGTTCTCCCACAAGAACCACTCGGCTGATCCTTCCTCAATATGCCCTTCACCAACATGCAATGTTTCCTTGATTGAATTAGCTCTCACACCAATATTTGCGTCTAGAGCCTTTGCATTGAGGGCTATCTGAAAAAGTCTGTGGCGCTGAAGTTGCCTGTGAATGTGGAGTTGGTGGCATGTGAAACCCGCATGTGGAGCATTCGTTTGTGTAGGATGCTCACCAAGCTTCATTTCAGTGCTAGGCACTCAAAGGGCACTAAGCATAGAGTGTGAAAACTGAGTTTCCTTGAGAGCTGCTTGGAAGCCTGATGGTGTGTGAAGTTAGTGAGCCAAATGGAGTTGTTCTCCCACAAGAACCACTCGGCTGATCCTTCCTCAATATGCCCTTCACCAACATGCAGTGTTTCCTTGATTGAATTTGCTCTCACACCAATATTTGCGTCTAGAGCCTTTGCATTGAGGGCTATCTGAAAAAGTCTGTGGCGCTGAAGTTGCCTGTGAATGTGGAGTTGGTGGCATGTGAAACCCGCATGTGGAGCATTCGTTTGTGTGGGATGTTCACCAAGCTTCATTTCAGTGCTAGGCACTCAAAGGGCACTAAGCATAGAGTGTGAAAACTGAGTTTCCTTGAGAGCTGCTTGGAAGCCTGATGGTGTGTGAAGTTAGTGAGCCAAATGGAGTTGTTCTCCCACAAGAACCACTCGGCTGATCCTTCTTCAATATGCCCTTCACCAACATGCAGTGTTTCCTTGATTGAATTAGCTCTCACACCAATATTTGCGTCTAGAGCCTTTGCATTGAGGGCTATCTGAAAACGGCTGTGGCGCTGAAGTTGCCTGTGAATGTGGAGTTGGTGGCATGTGAAACCCGCATGTGGAGCATTCGTTTGTGTAGGATGCTCTACCAGGTTCATTCCTAGATAATGCACTCAAAGGGCACTAAGCATAGAGTGTGAAAACTGAGTTTCCTTGAGAGCTGCTTGGAAGCCTGATGGTGTGTGAAGTTAGTGAGCCAAATGGAGTTGTTCTCCCACAAGAACCACTCTGCTGATGCTTCTTCAATATGCCCTTCACCAACATGCAGTGTTTCCTTGATTGAATTAGCTCTCACACCAATATTTGCGTCTAGAGCCTTTGCATTGAGGGCTATCTGAAAACGGCTGTGGCGCTGAAGTTGCCTGTGAATGTGGAGTTGGTGGCATGTGAAACCCGAATGTGGAGCATTCGTTTGTGTGGGATGCTCACCAAGCTTCATTTCAGTGCTAGGCACTCAAAGGGCACTAAGCATAGAGTGTGAAAACTGAGTTTCCTTGAGAGCTGCTTGGAAGCCTGATGGTGTGTGAAGTTAGTGAGCCAAATGGAGTTGTTCTCCCACAAGAACCACTCGGCTGATCCTTCTTCAATATGCCCTTCACCAACATGCAGTGTTTCCTTGATTGAATTAGCTCTCACACCAATATTTGCGTCTAGAGCCTTTGCATTGAGGGCTATCTGAAAACGGCTGTGGCGCTGAAGTTGCCTGTGAATGTGGAGTTGGTGGCATGTGAAACCCGCATGTGGAGCATTCGTTTGTGTGGGATGCTCACCAAGCTTCATTTCAGTGCTAGGCACTCAAAGGGCACTAAGCATAGAGTGTGAAAACTGAGTTTCGTTGAGAGCTGCTTGGAAGCCTGATGGTGTGTGAAGTTAGTGAGCCAAATGGAGTTGTTCTCCCACAAGAACCACTCGGCTGATCCTTCTTCAATATGCCCTTCACCAACATGCAGTGTTTCCTTGATTGAATTAGCTCTCACACCAATATTTGCGTCTAGACCCTTTGCATTGAGGGCTATCTGAAAACGGCTGTGGCGCTGAAGTTGCCTGTGAATGTGGAGTTGGTGGCATGTGAAACCCGCATGTGGAGCATTCGTTTGTGTGGGATGCTCTACCAGGTTCATTCTTAGATAATGCACTCAAAGGGCACTAAGCATAGAGTGTGAAAACTGAGTTTCCTTGAGAGCTGCTTGGAAGCCTGATGGTGTGTGAAGTTAGTGAGCCAAATGGAGTTGTTCTCCCACAAGAACCACTCGGCTGATCCTTCTTCAATATGCCCTTCACCAACATGCAGTGTTTCCTTGATTGAATTAGCTCTCACACCAATATTTGCTTCTAGAGCCTTTGCATTGAGGGCTATCTGAAAACGGCTGTGGTGCTGAAGTTGCCTGTGAATGTGGAGTTGGTGCCATGTGAAACCCGTATGTGGAGCATTCGTTTGTGTGGGATGCTCAACCAGGTTCATTCCTAGATAATGCACTCAAAGGGCACTAAGCATAGAGTGTGAAAACTGAGTTTCCTTGAGAGCTGCTTGGAAGCCTGATGGTGTGTGAAGTAAGTGAGCCAAATGGAGTTGTTCTCCAACAAGAACCACTCGGCTGATCCTTCTTCAATATGCCCTTCACCAACATGCAGTGTTTCCTTGATTGAATTAGCTCTCACACCAATATTTGCTTCTAGAGCCTTTGCATTGAGGGCTATCTGAAAACGGCTGTGGTGCTGAAGTTGCCTGTGAATGTGGAGTTGGTGGCATGTGAAACCCGTATGTGGAGCATTCGTTTGTGTGGGATGCTCAACCAGGTTCATTCCTAGATAATGCACTCAAAGGGCACTAAGCATAGAGTGTGAAAACTGAGTTTCCTTGAGAGCTGCTTGGAAGCCTGATGGTGTGTGAAGTAAGTGAGCCAAATGGAGTTGTTCTCCAACAAGAACCACTCGGCTGATCCTTCTTCAATATGCCCTTCACCAACATGCAGTGTTTCCTTGATTGAATTAGCTCTCACACCAATATTTGCGTCTAGAGTCTTTGCATTGAGGGCTATCTGAAAACGGCTGTGGCGCTGAAGTTGCCTGTGAATGTGGAGTTGGTGGCATGTGAAACCCGCATGTGGAGCATTCGTTTGTGTAGGATGCTCTACCAGGTTCATTCCTAGATAATGCACTCAAAGGGCACTAAGCATAGAGTGTGAAAACTGAGTTTCCTTGAGAGCTGCTTGGAAGCCTGATGGTGTGTGAAGTTAGTGAGCCACATGGAGTTGTTCTCCCACAAGAACCACTCGGCTGATCCTTCCTCAATATGCCCTTCACCAACATGCAATGTTTCCTTGATTGAATTAGCTCTCACACCAATATTTGCGTCTAGAGCCTTTGCATTGAGGGCTATCTGAAAAAGTCTGTGGCGCTGAAGTTGCCTGTGAATGTGGAGTTGGTGGCATGTGAAACCCGCATGTGGAGCATTCGTTTGTGTAGGATGCTCACCAAGCTTCATTTCAGTGCTAGGCACTCAAAGGGCACTAAGCATAGAGTGTGAAAACTGAGTTTCCTTGAGAGCTGCTTGGAAGCCTGATGGTGTGTGAAGTTAGTGAGCCAAATGGAGTTGTTCTCCCACAAGAACCACTCGGCTGATCCTTCCTCAATATGCCCTTCACCAACATGCAGTGTTTCCTTGATTGAATTTGCTCTCACACCAATATTTGCGTCTAGAGCCTTTGCATTGAGGGCTATCTGAAAAAGTCTGTGGCGCTGAAGTTGCCAGTGAATGTGGAGTTGGTGGCATGTGAAACCCGCATGTGGAGCATTCGTTTGTGTGGGATGTTCACCAAGCTTCATTTCAGTGCTAGGCACTCAAAGGGCACTAAGCATAGAGTGTGAAAACTGAGTTTCCTTGAGAGCTGCTTGGAAGCCTGATGGTGTGTGAAGTTAGTGAGCCAAATGGAGTTGTTCTCCCACAAGAACCACTCGGCTGATCCTTCTTCAATATGCCCTTCACCAACATGCAGTGTTTCCTTGATTGAATTAGCTCTCACACCAATATTTGCGTCTAGAGCCTTTGCATTGAGGGCTATCTGAAAACGGCTGTGGCGCTGAAGTTGCCTGTGAATGTGGAGTTGGTGGCATGTGAAACCCGCATGTGGAGCATTCGTTTGTGTAGGATGCTCTACCAGGTTCATTCCTAGATAATGCACTCAAAGGGCACTAAGCATAGAGTGTGAAAACTGAGTTTCCTTGAGAGCTGCTTGGAAGCCTGATGGTGTGTGAAGTTAGTGAGCCAAATGGAGTTGTTCTCCCACAAGAACCACTCTGCTGATGCTTCTTCAATATGCCCTTCACCAACATGCAGTGTTTCCTTGATTGAATTAGCTCTCACACCAATATTTGCGTCTAGAGCCTTTGCATTGAGGGCTATCTGAAAACGGCTGTGGCGCTGAAGTTGCCTGTGAATGTGGAGTTGGTGGCATGTGAAACCCGAATGTGGAGCATTCGTTTGTGTGGGATGCTCACCAAGCTTCATTTCAGTGCTAGGCACTCAAAGGGCACTAAGCATAGAGTGTGAAAACTGAGTTTCCTTGAGAGCTGCTTGGAAGCCTGATGGTGTGTGAAGTTAGTGAGCCAAATGGAGTTGTTCTCCCACAAGAACCACTCGGCTGATCCTTCTTCAATATGCCCTTCACCAACATGCAGTGTTTCCTTGATTGAATTAGCTCTCACACCAATATTTGCGTCTAGAGCCTTTGCATTGAGGGCTATCTGAAAACGGCTGTGGCGCTGAAGTTGCCTGTGAATGTGGAGTTGGTGGCATGTGAAACCCGCATGTGGAGCATTCGTTTGTGTGGGATGCTCACCAAGCTTCATTTCAGTCCTAGGCACTCAAAGGGCACTAAGCATAGAGTGTGAAAACTGAGTTTCCTTGAGAGCTGCTTGGAAGCCTGATGGTGTGTGAAGTTAGTGAGCCAAATGGAGTTGTTCTCCCACAAGAACCACTCGGCTGATCCTTCTTCAATATGCCCTTCACCAACATGCAGTGTTTCCTTGATTGAATTAGCTCTCACACCAATATTTGCGTCTAGAGCCTTTGCATTGAGGGCTATCTGAAAACGGCTGTGGCGCTGAAGTTGCCTGTGAATGTGGAGTTGGTGGCATGTGAAACCCGCATGTGGAGCATTCGTTTGTGTGGGATGCTCTACCAGGTTCATTCTTAGATAATGCACTCAAAGGGCACTAAGCATAGAGTGTGAAAACTGAGTTTCCTTGAGAGCTGCTTGGAAGCCTGATGGTGTGTGAAGTTAGTGAGCCAAATGGAGTTGTTCTCCCACAAGAACCACTCGGCTGATCCTTCTTCAATATGCCCTTCACCAACATGCAGTGTTTCCTTGATTGAATTAGCTCTCACACCAATATTTGCTTCTAGAGCCTTTGCATTGAGGGCTATCTGAAAACGGCTGTGGTGCTGAAGTTGCCTGTGAATGTGGAGTTGGTGGCATGTGAAACCCGTATGTGGAGCATTCGTTTGTGTGGGATGCTCAACCAGGTTCATTCCTAGATAATGCACTCAAAGGGCACTAAGCATAGAGTGTGAAAACTGAGTTTCCTTGAGAGCTGCTTGGAAGCCTGATGGTGTGTGAAGTAAGTGAGCCAAATGGAGTTGTTCTCCAACAAGAACCACTCGGCTGATCCTTCTTCAATATGCCCTTCACCAACATGCAGTGTTTCCTTGATTGAATTAGCTCTCACACCAATATTTGCGTCTAGAGTCTTTGCATTGAGGGCTATCTGAAAACGGCTGTGGCGCTGAAGTTGCCTGTGAATGTGGAGTTGGTGGCATGTGAAACCCGCATGTGGAGCATTCGTTTTTGTAGGATGCTCTACCAGGTTCATTCCTAGATAATGCACTCAAAGGGCACTAAGCATAGAGTGTGAAAACTGAGTTTCCTTGAGAGCTGCTTGGAAGCCTGATGGTGTGTGAAGTTAGTGAGCCAAATGGAGTTGTTCTCCCACAAGAACCACTCGGCTGATCCTTCCTCAATATGCCCTTCACCAACATGCAGTGTTTCCTTGATTGAATTAGCTCTCACACCAATATTTGCGTCTAGAGCCTTTGCATTGAGGGCTATCTGAAAAAGTCTGTGGCGCTGAAGTTGCCTGTGAATGTGGAGTTGGTGGCATGTGAAACCCGCATGTGGAGCATTCGTTTGTGTGGGATGCTCACCAAGCTTCATTTCAGTGCTAGGCACTCAAAGGGCACTAAGCATAGAGTGTGAAAACTGAGTTTCCTTGAGAACTGCTTGGAAGCCTGATGGTGTGTGAAGTTAGTGAGCCAAATGGAGTTGTTCTCCCACAAGAACCACTCGGCTGATCCTTCCTCAATATGCCCTTCACCAACATGCAGTGTTTCCTTGATTGAATTTGCTCTCACACCAATATTTGCGTCTAGAGCCTTTGCATTGAGGGCTATCTGAAAAAGTCTGTGGCGCTGAAGTTGCCTGTGAATGTGGAGTTGGTGGCATGTGAAACCCGCATGTGGAGCATTCGTTTGTGTGGGATGTTCACCAAGCTTCATTTCAGTGCTAGGCACTCAAAGGGCACTAAGCATAGAGTGTGAAAACTGAGTTTCCTTGAGAGCTGCTTGGAAGCCTGATGGTGTGTGAAGTTAGTGAGCCAAATGGAGTTGTTCTCCCACAAGAACCACTCGGCTGATCCTTCTTCAATATGCCCTTCACCAACATGCAGTGTTTCCTTGATTGAATTAGCTCTCACACCAATATTTGCGTCTAGAGCCTTTGCATTGAGGGCTATCTGAAAACGGCTGTGGCGCTGAAGTTGCCTGTGAATGTGGAGTTGGTGGCATGTGAAACCCGCATGTGGAGCATTCGTTTGTGTAGGATGCTCTACCAGGTTCATTCCTAGATAATGCACTCAAAGGGCACTAAGCATAGAGTGTGAAAACTGAGTTTCCTTGAGAGCTGCTTGGAAGCCTGATGGTGTGTGAAGTTAGTGAGCCAAATGGAGTTGTTCTCCCACAAGAACCACTCGGCTGATGCTTCTTCAATATGCCCTTCACCAACATGCAGTGTTTCCTTGATTGAATTAGCTCTCACACCAATATTTGCGTCTAGAGCCTTTGCATTGAGGGCTATCTGAAAACGGCTGTGGCGCTGAAGTTGCCTGTGAATGTGGAGTTGGTGGCATGTGAAACTCGCATGTGGAGCATTCGTTTGTGTGGGATGCTCACCAAGCTTCATTTCATTTAATTTGCACTCAAAGGGCACTAAGCATAGAGTGTGAAAACTGAGTTTCCTTGAGAGCTGCTTGGAAGCCTGATGGTGTGTGAAGTTAGTGAGCCAAATGGAGTTGTTCTCCCACAAGAACCACTCGGCTGATCCTTCTTCAATATGCCCTTCACCAACATGCAGTGTTTCCTTGATTGAATTAGCTCTCACACCAATATTTGCGTCTAGAGCCTTTGCATTGAGGGCTATCTGAAAACGGCTGTGGCGCTGAAGTTGCCTGTGAATGTGGAGTTGGTGGCATGTGAAACCCGCATGTGGAGCATTCGTTTGTGTGGGATGCTCACCAAGCTTCATTTCAGTGCTAGGCACTCAAAGGGCACTAAGCATAGAGTGTGAAAACTGAGTTTCCTTGAGAGCTGCTTGGAAGCCTGATGGTGTGTGAAGTTAGTGAGCCAAATGGAGTTGTTCTCCCACAAGAACCACTCGGCTGATCCTTCTTCAATATGCCCTTCACCAACATGCAGTGTTTCCTTGATTGAATTAGCTCTCACACCAATATTTGCGTCTAGAGCCTTTGCATTGAGGGCTATCTGAAAACGGCTGTGGCGCTGAAGTTGCCTGTGAATGTGGAGTTGGTGGCATGTGAAACCCGCATGTGGAGCATTCGTTTGTGTGGGATGCTCACCAAGCTTCATTTCAGTCCTAGGCACTCAAAGGGCACTAAGCATAGAGTGTGAAAACTGAGTTTCCTTGAGAGCTGCTTGGAAGCCTGATGGTGTGTGAAGTTAGTGAGCCAAATGGAGTTGTTCTCCCACAAGAACCACTCGGCTGATCCTTCTTCAATATGCCCTTCACCAACATGCAGTGTTTCCTTGATTGAATTAGCTCTCACACCAATATTTGCGTCTAGAGCCTTTGCATTGAGGGCTATCTGAAAACGGCTGGGGCGCTGAAGTTGCCTGTGAATGTGGAGTTGGTGGCATGTGAAACCCGCATGTGGAGCATTCGTTTGTGTGGGATGCTCTACCAGGTTCATTCTTAGATAATGCACTCAAAGGGCACTAAGCATAGAGTGTGAAAACTGAGTTTCCTTGAGAGCTGCTTGGAAGCCTGATGGTGTGTGAAGTTAGTGAGCCAAATGGAGTTGTTCTCCCACAAGAACCACTCGGCTGATCCTTCTTCAATATGCCCTTCACCAACATGCAGTGTTTCCTTGATTGAATTAGCTCTCACACCAATATTTGCGTCTAGAGCCTTTGCATTGAGGGCTATCTGAAAACGGCTGTGGCGCTGAAGTTGCCTGTGAATGTGGAGTTGGTGGCATGTGAAACCCGCATGTGGAGCATTCGTTTGTGTGGGATGCTCACCAAGCTTCATTTCAGTGCTAGGCACTCAAAGGGCACTAAGCATAGAGTGTGAAAACTGAGTTTCCTTGAGAGCTGCTTGGAAGCCTGATGGTGTGTGAAGTTAGTGAGCCAAATGGAGTTGTTCTCCCACAAGAACCACTCGGCTGATCCTTCTTCAATATGCCCTTCACCAACATGCAGTGTTTCCTTGATTGAATTAGCTCTCACACCAATATTTGCGTCTAGAGCCTTTGCATTGAGGGCTATCTGAAAACGGCTGTGGCGCTGAAGTTGCCTGTGAATGTGGAGTTGGTGGCATGTGAAACCCGCATGTGGAGCATTTGTTTGTGTGGGATGCTCACCAAGCTTCATTTCAGTCCTAGGCACTCAAAGGGCACTAAGCATAGAGTGTGAAAACTGAGTTTCCTTGAGAGCTGCTTGGAAGCCTGATGGTGTGTGAAGTTAGTGAGCCAAATGGAGTTGTTCTCCCACAAGAACCACTCGGCTGATCCTTCTTCAATATGCCCTTCACCAACATGCAGTGTTTCCTTGATTGAATTAGCTCTCACACCAATATTTGCGTCTAGAGCCTTTGCATTGAGGGCTATCTGAAAACGGCTGGGGCGCTGAAGTTGCCTGTGAATGTGGAGTTGGTGGCATGTGAAACCCGCATGTGGAGCATTCGTTTGTGTGGGATGCTCTACCAGGTTCATTCTTAGATAATGCACTCAAAGGGCACTAAGCATAGAGTGTGAAAACTGAGTTTCCTTGAGAGCTGCTTGGAAGCCTGATGGTGTGTGAAGTTAGTGAGCCAAATGGAGTTGTTCTCCCACAAGAACCACTCGGCTGATCCTTCTTCAATATGCCCTTCACCAACATGCAGTGTTTCCTTGATTGAATTAGCTCTCACACCAATATTTGCGTCTAGAGCCTTTGCATTGAGGGCTATCTGAAAACGGCTGTGGCGCTGAAGTTGCCTGTGAATGTGGAGTTGGTGGCATGTGAAACCCGCATGTGGAGCATTCGTTTGTGTGGGATGCTCACCAAGCTTCATTTCAGTGCTAGGCACTCAAAGGGCACTAAGCATAGAGTGTGAAAACTGAGTTTCCTTGAGAGCTGCTTGGAAGCCTGATGGTGTGTGAAGTTAGTGAGCCAAATGGAGTTGTTCTCCCACAAGAACCACTCGGCTGATCCTTCTTCAATATGCCCTTCACCAACATGCAGTGTTTCCTTGATTGAATTAGCTCTCACACCAATATTTGCGTCTAGAGCCTTTGCATTGAGGGCTATCTGAAAACGGCTGTGGCGCTGAAGTTGCCTGTGAATGTGGAGTTGGTGGCATGTGAAACTCGCATGTGGAGCATTCGTTTGTGTGGGATGCTCACCAAGCTTCATTTCAGTGCTAGGCACTCAAAGGGCACTAAGCATAGAGTGTGAAAACTGAGTTTCCTTGAGAGCTGCTTGGAAGCCTGATGGTGTGTGAAGTTAGTGAGCCAAATGGAGTTGTTCTCCCACAAGAACCACTCGGCTGATCCTTCTTCAATATGCCCTTCACCAACATGCAGTGTTTCCTTGATTGAATTAGCTCTCACACCAATATTTGCGTCTAGAGCCTTTGCATTGAGGGCTATCTGAAAACGGCTGTGGCTCTGAAGTTGCCTGTGAATGTGGAGTTGGTGGCATGTGAAACCCGCATGTGGAGCATTCGTTTGTGTGGGATGCTCTACCAGGTTCATTCCTAGATAATGCACTCAAAGGGCACTAAGCATAGAGTGTGAAAACTGAGTTTCCTTGAGAGCTGCTTGGAAGCCTGATGGTGTGTGAAGTTAGTGAGCCAAATGGAGTTGTTCTCCCAGAAGAACCACTCGGCTGATCCTTCTTCAATATGCCCTTCACCAACATGCAGTGTTTCCTTGATTGAATTAGCTCTCACACCAATATTTGCGTCTAGAGCCTTTGCATTGAGGGCTATCTGAAAACGGCTGTGGCGCTGAAGTTGCCTGTGAATGTGGAGTTGGTGGCATGTGAAACCCGCATGTGGAGCATTCGTTTGTGTGGGATGCTCACCAAGCTTCATTTCAGTGCTAGGCACTCAAAGGGCACTAAGCATAGAGTGTGAAAACTGAGTTTCCTTGAGAGCTGCTTGGAAGCCTGATGGTGTGTGAAGTTAGTGAGCCAAATGGAGTTGTTCTCCCACAAGAACCACTCGGCTGATCCTTCTTCAATATGCCCTTCACCAACATGCAGTGTTTCCTTGATTGAATTAGCTCTCACACCAATATTTGCGTCTAGAGCCTTTGCATTGAGGACTATCTGAAAATGGCTGTGGCGCTGAAGTTGCCTGTGAATGTGGAGTTGGTGGCATGTGAAACCCGCATGTGGAGCATTCGTTTGTGTGGGATGCTCTACCAGGTTCATTCCTAGATAATGCACTCAAAGGGCACTAAGCATAGAGTGTGAAAACTGAGTTTCCTTGAGAGCTGCTTGGAAGCCTGATGGTGTGTGAAGTTAGTGAGCCAAATGGAGTTGTTCTGCCACAAGAACCACTCGGCTGATCCTTCTTCAATATGCCCTTCACCAACATGCAGTGTTTCCTTGATTGAATTAGCTCTCACACCAATATTTGCGTCTAGAGCCTTTGCATTGAGGGCTATCTGAAAACGGCTGTGGCGGCTGAAGTTGCCTGTGAATGTGGAGTTGGTGGCATGTGAAACCCGCATGTGGAGCATTCGTTTGTGTGGGATGTTCACCAAGCTTCATTTCAGTGCTAGGCACTCAAAGGGCACTAAGCATAGAGTGTGAAAACTGAGTTTCCTTGAGAGCTGCTTGGAAGCCTGATGGTGTGTGAAGTTAGTGAGCCAAATGGAGTTGTTCTCCCACAAGAACCACTCGGCTGATCCTTCTTCAATATGCCCTTCACCAACATGCAGTGTTTCCTTGATTGAATTAGCTCTCACACCAATATTTGCGTCTAGAGCCTTTGCATTGAGGGCTATCTGAAAACGGCTGTGGCGCTGAAGTTGCCTGTGAATGTGGAGTTGGTGGCATGTGAAACCCGCATGTGGAGCATTCGTTTGTGTGGGATGTTCACCAAGCTTCATTTCAGTGCTAGGCACTCAAAGGGCACTAAGCATAGAGTGTGAAAACTGAGTTTCCTTGAGAGCTGCTTGGAAGCCTGATGGTGTGTGAAGTTAGTGAGCCAAATGGAGTTGTTCTCCCACAAGAACCACTCGGCTGATCCTTCTTCAATATGCCCTTCACCAACATGCAGTGTTTCCTTGATTGAATTAGCTCTCACACCAATATTTGGCGTCTAGAGCCTTTGCATTGAGGGCTATCTGAAAACGGCTGTGGCGCTGAAGTTGCCTGTGAATGTGGAGTTGGTGGCATGTGAAACCCGCATGTGGAGCATTCGTTTGTGTGGGATGCTCACCAAGCTTCATTTCAGTGCTAGGCACTCAAAGGGCACTAAGCATAGAGTGTGAAAACTGAGTTTCCTTGAGAGCTGCTTGGAAGCCTGATGGTGTGTGAAGTTAGTGAGCCAAATGGAGTTGTTCTCCCACAAGAACCACTCGGCTGATCCTTCTTCAATATGCCCTTCACCAACATGCAGTGTTTCCTTGATTGAATTAGCTCTCACACCAATATTTGCGTCTAGAGCCTTTGCATTGAGGGCTATCTGAAAACGGCTGTGGCGCTGAAGTTGCCTGTGAATGTGGAGTTGGTGGCATGTGAAACCCGCATGTGGAGCATTCGTTTGTGTGGGATGCTCTACCAGGTTCATTCCTAGATAATGCACTCAAAGGGCACTAAGCATAGAGTGTGAAAACTGAGTTTCCTTGAGAGCTGCTTGGAAGCCTGATGGTGTGTGAAGTTAGTGAGCCAAATGGAGTTGTTCTCCCACAAGAACCACTCGGCTGATCCTTCTTCAATATGCCCTTCACCAACATGCAGTGTTTCCTTGATTGAATTAGCTCTCACACCAATATTTGCGTCTAGAGCCCTTTGCATTGAGGACTAGCTGAAAATGGCTGTGGCGCTGAAGTTGCCTGTGAATGTGGAGTTGGTGGCATGTGAAACCCGCATGTGGAGCATTCGTTTGTGTGGATGCTCACCAAGCTTCATTTCAGTGCTAGGCACTCAAAGGGCACTAAGCATAGAGTGTGAAAACTGAGTTTCCTTGAGAGCTGCTTGGAAGCCTGATGGTGTGTGAAGTTAGTGAGCCAAATGGAGTTGTTCTCCACAAGAACCACTCGGCTGATCCTTCTTCAATATGCCCCTTCACCAACATGCAGTGTTTCCTTGATTGAATTAGCTCTCACACAATATTTGCGTCTAGAGCCTTTGCATTGAGGGCTATCTGAAAACGGCTGTGGCGCTGAAGTTGCCTGTGAATGTGGAGTTGGTGGCATGTGAAACCCGCATGTGGAGCATTCGTTTGTGTGGGATGCTCACCAAGCTTCATTTCAGTGCTAGGCACTCAAAGGGCACTAAGCATAGAGTGTGAAAACTGAGTTTCCTTGAGAGCTGCTTGGAAGCCTGATGGTGTGTGAAGTTAGTGAGCCAAATGGAGTTGTTCTCCCACAAGAACCACTCGGCTGATCCTTCTTCAATATGCCCTTCACCAACATGCAGTGTTTCCTTGATTGAATTAGCTCTCACACCAATATTTGCGTCTAGAGCCTTTGCACTGAGGGCTATCTGAAAACGGCTGTGGCGCTGAAGTTGCCTGTGAATGTGGAGTTGGTGGCATGTGAAACCCGCATGTGGAGCATTCGTTTGTGTGGGATGCTCTACCAGGTTCATTCCTAGATAATGCACTCAAAGGGCACTAAGCATAGAGTGTGAAAACTGAGTTTCCTTGAGAGCTGCTTGGAAGCCTGATGGTGTGTGAAGTTAGTGAGCCAAATGGAGTTGTTCTCCCACAAGAACCACTCGGCTGATCCTTCTTCAATATGCCCTTCACCAACATGCAGTGTTTCCCTTGATTGAATTAGCTCTCACACCAATATTTGCGTCTAGAGCCTTTGCATTGAGGGCTATGTGAAAAGGGCTGTGGCGCTGAAGTTGCCTGTGAATGTGGAGTTGGTGCATGTGAAACCCGCATGTGGAGCATTCGTTTGTGTGGGATGCTCTACCAGGTTCATTCCTAGATAATGCACCCAAAGGGCACTAAGCATAGAGTGTGAAAACTGAGTTTCCTTGAGAGCTGCTTGGAAGCCTGATGGTGTGTGAAGTTAGTGAGCCAAATGGAGTTGTTCTGCCACAAGAACCACTCGGCTGATCCTTCTTCAATATGCCCTTCACCAACATGCAGTGTTTCCTTGATTGAATTAGCTCTCACACCAATATTTGCGTCT
>NW_026698927.1:0-31504 GCF_030435755.1 Ochotona princeps | reverse complement strand
TGATCACCCGAGTGGTTCTTGTGGGAGAACAACTCCATTTGGCTCACTAACTTCACACACCATCAGGCTTCCAAGCAGCTCTCAAGGAAACCCAGCTTTCACACTCTATGCTTAGTGCCCTTTGAGTGACTAGGACTGAAAAGAGCTTGGTGAGCATCCCACACAAACGAATGCTCCACATGCGGGTTTCACATGCCACCAACTCCACATTCACCTGGCAACTTCAGCGCCACAGCCGTTTTCAGGTAGCCCTCAATGCAAAGGCTCTAGACGCAAATATTGGTGTGAGAGCTAATTCAATCAAGGAAACACTGCATGTTCGTGAAGGGCATATTGAAGAAGGATCGCCGAGTGATTCTTGGGGAGAACAACTCCATTTTGGCTCACTAACTTCACACACCATCAGGTCTCCAGCAGCTCTCAAGAAAACTCAGTTTCACACTCTATGCTTAGTGCCCTTTAAGTGCATTATCTAGGAATGAACCTGGTAGAGCTTCCCACACAAACGAATGCTCCACATGCGGGTTTCACATGGCACCAACTCCACATTCACAGGCAACTTCAGCGCCACAGCCGTTTTCAGATAGCCCTCAATGCAAAGGCTCTAGACGCAAATATTGGTGTGAGAGCTAATTCAATCAAGGAAACACTGCATGTTGGTGAAGGGCATATTGAAGAAGGATCAGCCGAGTGGTTCTTGTGGGAGAACAACTCCATTTGGCTCACTAACTTCACACACCATCAGGCTTCCAAGCAGCTCTCAAGGAAACTCAGTTTTCACACTCTATGAAGGTGCACTTTGAGTGCATTATCTAAGAATGAACTTGGTAGAGCATCACACGCAAACGAATGCTCCACATGCGGGTTTCACATGCAACCAACTCCACATTCACAGGCAACTTCAGCGCCACAGCCGTTTTCAGATAGCCCTCAATGCAAAAGATCTAGACGCAAATATTGGTGTGAGAGCTAATTCAATCAAGGAAACACTGCATGTTGGTGAAGGGCATATTGAAGAAGGATCAGCCCAGGGGTTCTTGTGCGAGAACACCTCCATTTGGCTCACTAACTTCACACACCATCAGGCTTCCAAGCAGCTCTCAAGGAAACTCAGTTTTCACACTCTATGCTTAGTGCCCTTTGAGTGCATTATCTAGGAGTCACCGGGTAGAGCATCCCACACAAACGATAGCTCCACATGCGGGTTTCACATGCAACCAACTCCACATTCTCAGGCAAATTCAGCGCCACAGCCGTTTTCAGATAGCCCTCAATGCAAAGGCTCTAGACGCAAATATTGGTGTGAGAGCTAATTCAATCAAGGAAACACTGCATGTTGGTGAAGGGCATATTGAAGAAGGATCAGCCGAGTGGTTCTTGTGGGAGAACAACTCCATTTGGCTCACTAACTTCACACACCATCAGGCTTCCAAGCAGCTCTCAAGGAAACCCAGCTTTCACACTCTATGCTTAGTGCCCTTTGACTGAGTAGGACTGAAAAGAAGCTTGGTGAGCATCCCACACAAACGAATGCTCCACATGCGGGTTTCACATGCCACCAACTCCACATTCACAGGCAACTTCAGCGCCACAGCCGTTTTCAGGTAGCCCTCAATGCAAAGGCTCTAGACGCAAATATTGGGTGTGAGAGCTAATTCAATCAAGGAAACACTGCATGTTGGTGAAGGGCATATTGAAGAAGGATCGGCCGAGTGATTCTTGTGGGAGAACAACTCCATTTGGCTCACTAACTTCACACACCATCAGGTCTCCAAGCAGCTCTCAAGAAAACTCAGTTTTCACACTCTATGCTTAGTGCCCTTTAAGTGCATTATCTAGGAATGAACCTGGTAGAGCATCCCACACAAACGAATGCTCCACATGCGGGTGTCACATGCCACCAACTCCACATTCTCAGGCAACTTCAGCGCCACAGCCGTTTTCAGATAGCCCTCAATGCAAAGGCTCTAGACGCAAATATTGGTGTGAGAGCTAATTCAATCAAGGAAACACTGCATGTTGGTGAAGGGCATATTGAAGAAGGATCAGCCGAGTGGTTCTTGTGGAAGAACAACCCCATTTGGCTCACTAACTTCACACACCATCAGGCTTCCAAGCAGCTCTCAAGGAAACTCAGTTTTCACACTCTATGAAGGTGCGCTTTGAGTGCATTATCTAAGAATGAACTTGGTAGAGCATCCCACACAAACGAATGCTCCACATGCGGGTTTCACATGCAACTAACTCCACATTCACAGGCAACTTCAGCGCCACAGCCGTTTTCAGGTAGCCCTCAATGCAAAAGATCTAGACGCAAATATTGGTGTGGGAGCTAATTCAATCAAGGAAACACTGCATGTTGGTGAAGGGCATATTGAAGAAGGATCAGCCGAGTGGTTGTTGTGGGAGAACAACTCCATTTGGCTCACTAACTTCACACACCATCAGGCTTCCAAGCAGCTCTCAAGGAAACTCAGTTTTCATACTCTATGCTTAGTGCCCTTTGAGTGCCTAGGACTGAAATGAAGCTTGGTAAGCATCCCACACAAATGAATGCTGCATATGCGGGTTTCACATGTCATCAACTCCACATTCACAGGCAACTTCAGCGCCACAGCCGTTTTCAGATAGCCCTCAATGCAAAAGATCTAGACGCAAATATTGGTGTGAGAGCTAATTCAATCAAGGAAACACTGCATGTTGGTGAAGGGCATATTGAAGAAGGATCAGCCCAGGGGTTCTTGTGCGAGAACACCTCCATTTGGCTCACTAACTTCACACACCATCAGGCTTCCAAGCAGCTCTCAAGGAAACTCAGTTTTCACACTCTACGCTTAGTGCCCTTTGAGTGCATTATCTAGGAGTCACCGGGTAGAGCATCCCACACAAACGATAGCTCCACATGCGGGTTTCACATGCAACCAACTCCACATTCTCAGGCAACTGCAGCGCCACAGCCGTTTTCAGATAGCCCTCAATGCAAAGGCTCTAGACGCAAATATTGGTGTGAGAGCTAATTCAATCAAGGAAACACTGCATGTTGGTGAAGGGCATATTGAAGAAGGATCAGCCGAGTGGTTCTTGTGGGAGAACAACTCCATTTGGCTCACTAACTTCACACACCATCAGGCTTCCAAGCAGCTCTCAAGGAAACTCAGTTTTCACACTCTATGCTTAGTGCCCTTTGAGTGCCTAGGACTGAAATGAAGCTTGGTGAGCATCCCACACAAACGAATGCTCCACATGCGGGTTTCACATGCCACCGACTCCACATTCTCAGGCAACTTCAGCGCCACAGCCGTTTTCAGATAGCCCTCAATGCAAAGGCTCTAGACGCAAATATTGGTGTGAGAGCTAATTCAATCAAGGAAACACTGCATGTTGGTGAAGGGCATATTGAAGAAGGATCAGCCGAGTGGTTCTTGTGGGAGAACAACTCCATTTGGCTCACTAACTTCACACACCATCAGGCTTCCAAGCAGCTCTCAAGGAAACTCAGTTTTCACACTCTATGAAGGTGCACTTTGAGTGCATTATCTAAGAATGAACTTGGTAGAGCATCCCACACAAACGAATGCTCCACATGCGGGTTTCACATGCCACCAACTCCACATTCACAGGCAACTTCAGCGCCACAGCCGTTTTCAGATAGCCCTCAATGCAAAAGATCTAGACGCAAATATTGGTGTGAGAGCTAATTCAATCAAGGAAACACTGCATGTTGGTGAAGGGCATATTGAAGAAGGATCAGCCCAGGGGTTCTTGTGCGAGAACAACTCCATTTGGCTCACTAACTTCACACACCATCAGGCTTCCAAGCAGCTCTCAAGGAAACTCAGTTTTCACACTCTATGCTTAGTGCACTTTGAGTGCATTATCTATGAATGAACCTGGTAGAGCATCTCACACAAACGAATGCTCCACATGCAGGTTTCACATGCCACCAACTCCACATTCACAGGCAACTTCAGCGCCACAGCCGTTTTCAGGTAGCCCTCAATGCAAAGGCTCTAGACGCAAATATTGGTGTGAGAATTAATTCAATCAAGGAAACACTGCATGTTGGTGAAGGGCATATTGAAGAAGGATCAGCCGAGTGGTTCTTGTGGGAGAACAACTCCATTTGGCTCACTAACTTCACACACCATCAGGCTTCCAAGCAGCTCTCAAGGAAACCCAGCTTTCACACTCTATGCTTAGTGCCCTTTGACTGAGTAGGACTGAAAAGAAGCTTGGTGAGCATCCCACACAAACGAATGCTCCACATGCGGGTTTCACATGCCACCAACTCCACATTCACAGGCAACTTCAGCGCCACAGCCGTTTTCAGGTAGCCCTCAATGCAAAGGCTCTAGACGCAAATATTGGTGTGAGAGCTAATTCAATCAAGGAAACACTGCATGTTGGTGAAGGGCATATTGAAGAAGGATCGGCCGAGTGGTTCTTGTGGGAGAACAACCCCATTTGGCTCACTAACTTCACACACCATCAGGCTTCCAAGCAGCTCTCAAGGAAACTCAGTTTTCACACACTATGAAGGTGCACTTTGAGTGCATTATCTGAGAATGAACTTGGTAGAGCATCCCACACAAACGAATGCTCCACATGCGGGTTTCACATGCAACCAACTCCACATTCACAGGCAACTTCAGCGCCACAGCCGTTTTCAGATAGCCCTCAATGCAAAAGATCTAGACGCAAATATTGGTGTGGGAGCTAATTCAATCAAGGAAACACTGCATGTTGGTGAAGGGCATATTGAAGAAGGATCAGCCGAGTGGTTGTTGTGGGAGAACAACTCCATTTGGCTCACTAACTTCACACACCATCAGGCTTCCAAGCAGCTCTCAAGGAAACTCAGTTTTCACACTCTATGCTTAGTGCCCTTTGAGTGGCTAGGACTGAAATGAAGCTTGGTAAGCATCCCACACAAATGAATGCTGCATATGCGGGTTTCACATGCCATCAACTCCACATTCACAGGCAACTTCAGCGCCACAGCCGTTTTCAGATAGCCCTCAATGCAAAGGCTCTAGACGCAAATATTGGTGTGAGAGCTAATTCAATCAAGGAAACACTGCATGTTGGTGAAGGGCATATTGAAGAAGGATCGGCCGAGTGGTTCTTGTGGGAGAACAACTCCATTTGGCTCACTAACTTCACACACCATCAGGCTTCCAAGCAGCTCTCAAGGAAACTCAGTTTTCATACTCTATGCTTAGTGCCCTTTGAGTGCCTAGGACTGAAATGAAGCTTGGAAAGCATCCCACACAAATGAATGCTGCATATGCGGGTTTCACATGCCATCAACTCCACATTCACAGGCAACTTCAGCGCCACAGCCGTTTTCAGATAGCCCTCAATGCAAAGGCTCTAGACGCAAATATTGGTGTGAGAGCTAATTCAATCAAGGAAACACTGCATGTTCGTGAAGGGCATATTGAAGAAGGATCAGCCGAGTGGTTCTTGTGGGAGAACAACTCCATTTGGCTCACTAACTTCACACACCATCAGGCTTCCAAGCAGCTCTCAAGGAAACTCAGTTTTCACACTCTATGCTTAGTGCCCTTTGAGTGCATTATCTAGGAATCACCGGGTAGAGCATCCCACGCAAACGATAGCTCCACATGCGGGTTTCACATGCAACCAACTCCACATTCTCAGGCAAATTCAGCGCCACAGCCGTTTTCAGATAGCCCTCAATGCAAAGGCTCTAGACGCAAATATTGGTGTGAGAGCTAATTCAATCAAGGAAACACTGCATGTTGGTGAAGGGCATATTGAAGAAGGATCGGCCGAGTGGTTCTTGTGGGAGAACAACTCCATTTGGCTCACTAACTTCACACACCATCAGGCTTCCAAGCAGCTCTCAAGGAAACTCAGTTTTCACACTCTATGCTTAGTGCCCTTTGAGTGCCTAGGACTGAAATGAAGCTTGGTAAGCATCCCACACAAATGAATGCTGCATATGCGGGTTTCACATGCCATCAACTCCACATTCACAGGCAACTTCAGCGCCACAGCCGTTTTCAGATAGTCCTCAATGCAAAGGCTCTAGACGCAAATATTGGTGTGAGAGCTAATTCAATCAAGGAAACACTGCATGTTGGTGAAGGGCATATTGAAGAAGGATCGGCCGAGTGGTTCTTGTGGGAGAACAACTCCATTTGGCTCACTAACTTCACACACCATCAGGCTTCCAAGCAGCTCTCAAGGAAACTCAGCTTTCACACTCTATGCTTAGTGCCCTTTGAGTGCCTAGGACTGAAATGAAGCTTGGTGAGCATCCCACACAAACGAATGCTCCACATGCGGGTTTCACATGCCACCAACTCCACATTCACAGGCAACTTCAGCGCCACAGCCGTTTTCAGATAGCCCTCAATGCAAAGGCTCTAGACGCAAATATTGGTGTGAGAGCTAATTCAATCAAGGAAACACTGCATGTTCGTGAAGGGCATATTGAAGAAGGATCAGCCCAGTGGTTCTTGTGCGAGAACAACTCCATTTGGCTCACTAACTTCACACACCATCAGGCTTCCAAGCAGCTCTCAAGGAAACTCAGTTTTCACACTCTATGCTTAGTGCCCTTTAAGTGCATTATCTAGGAATGAACCTGGTAGAGCATCCCACACAAACGAATGCTCCACATGCGGGTTTCACATGCCACCAACTCCACATTCACAGGCAACTTCAGCGCCACAGCCGTTTTCAGATAGCCTTCAATGCAAAAGATCTAGACGCAAATATTGGTGTGAGAGCTAATTCAATCAAGGAAACACTGCATGTTGGTGAAGGGCATATTGAAGAAGGATCGGCCGAGTGGTTCTTGTGGGAGAACAACTCCATTTGGCTCACTAACTTCACACACCATCAGGCTTCCAAGCAGCTCTCAAGGAAACTCAGGTTTCACACTCTAAGTTTAGTGCCCTTTGAGTGCCTAGGACTGAAATGAAGCTTGGTGAGCATCCCACACAAACGAATGCTCCACATGCGGGTTTCACATGCCACCAACTCCACATTCACAGGCAACTTCAGCGCCACAGCCGTTTTCAGATAGCCCTCAATGCAAAGGCTCTAGACGCAAATATTGGTGTGAGAGCTAATTCAATCAAGGAAACACTGCATGTTGGTGAAGGGCATATTGAAGAAGGATCAGCCGAGTGGTTCTTGTGGGAGAACAACTCCATTTGGCTCACTAACTTCACACACCATCAGGTCTCCAAGCAGCTCTCAAGGAAACTCAGTTTTCACACTCTATGAAGGTGCACTTTGAGTGCATTATCTAAGAATGAACTTGGTAGAGCAGCCCACACAAACGAATGCTCCACATGCGGGTTTCACATGCCACCAACTCCACATTCACAGGCAACTTCAGCGCCACAGCCATTTTCAGATAGCCCTCAATGCAAAAGATCTAGACGCATATATTGGTGTGAGAGCTAATTCAATCAAGGAAACACTGCATGTTGGTGAAGGGCATATTGAAGAAGGATCAGCCCAGGGGTTCTTGTGCGAGAACAACTCCATTTGGCTCACTAACTTCACACACCATCAGGCTTCCAAGCAGCTCTCAAGGAAACTCAGTTTTCACACTCTATGCTTAGTACACTTTGAGTGCATTATCTAGGAATGAACCTGGTAGAGCATCCCACACAAACGAATGCTCCACATGCAGGTTTCACATGCCAACAACTCCACATTTACAGGCAACTTCAGCGCCACAGCCGTTTTCAGGTAGCCCTCAATGCAAAGGCTCTAGACGCAAATATTGGTGTGAGAATTAATTCAATCAAGGAAACACTGCATGTTGGTGAAGGGCATATTGAAGAAGGATCAGCCCAGGGGTTCTTGTGGGAGAACAACTCCATTTGGCTCACTAACTTCACACACCATCAGGCTTCCAAGCAGCTCTCAAGGAAACTCAGCTTTCACACTCTATGCTTAGTGCCCTTTGAGTGACTAAGACTGAAAAGAAGCTTGGTAGAGCATCCCACACAAACGAATGCTCCACATGCGGGTTTCACATGCCACCAACTCCACATTCACAGGCATCTTCAGTGCCACAGCCGTTTTCAGATAGCCCTCAATGCAAAGGCTCTAGACGCAAATATTGGTGTGAGAGCTAAATCAATCAAGGAAACACTGCATGTTGGTGAAGGGCATATTGAAGAAGGATCAGCCGAGTGGTTCTTGTGGGAGAACAACTCCATTTGGCTCACTAACTTCACACACCATCAGGCTTCCAAGCAGCTCTCAAGGAAACTCAGTTTTCACATTCTATGAAGGTGCACTTTGAGTGCATTATCTAAGAATGAACTTGGTAGAGCATCCCACACAAACGAATGCTCCACATGCGGGTTTCACATGCCACCAACTCCACATTCACAGGCAACTTCAGCGCCACAGCCGTTTTCAGATAGCCCTCAATGCAAAAGCTCTAGACGCAAATAATGGTGTGAGAGCTAATTCAATCAAGGAAACACTGCATGTTCGTGAAGGGCATATTGAAGAAGGATCAGCCCAGTGGTTCTTGTGCGAGAACAACTCCATTTGGCTCACTAAATTCACACACCATCAGGCTTCCAAGCAGCTCTCAAGGAAACTCAGTTTTCACACTCTATGCTTAGTGCCCTTTAAGTGCATTATCTAGGAATGAACGTGGTAGAGCATCCCACACAAACGAATGCTCCACATGCGGGTTTCACATGCCACCAACTCCACATTCACAGGCAACTTCAGCGCCACAGCCGTTTTCAGATAGCTTTCAATGCAAAGGCTCTAGACGCAAATATTGGTGTGAGAGCTAATTCAATCAAGGAAACACTGCATGTTGGTGAAGGGCATATTGAAGAAGGATCGGCCGAGTGGTTCTTGTGGGAGAACAACTCCATTTGGCTCACTAACTTCACACACCATCAGGCTTCCAAGCAGCTCTCAAGGAAACTCAGTTTTCACACTCTATGCTTAGTGCCCTTTGAGTGCCTAGGACTGAAATGAAGCTTGGTGAGCATCCCACACAAACGAATGCTCCACATGCGGGTTTCACATGCCACCAACTCCACATTCACAGGCAACTTCAGCGCCACAGCCGTTTTCAGATAGTCCTCAATGCAAAGGCTCTAGACGCAAATATTGGTGTGAGAGCTAATTCAATCAAGGAAACACTGCATGTTGGTGAAGGGCATATTGAAGAAGGATCAGCCGAGTGGTTCTTGTGGGAGAACAACTCCATTTGGCTCACTAACTTCACACACCATCAGGCTTCCAAGCAGCTCTCAAGGAAACTCAGTTTTCACACTCTATGCTTAGTGCCCTTTGAGTGCATTATCTAAGAATGAACTTGGTAGAGCATCCCACACAAACGAATGCTCCACATGCGGGTTTCACATGCCACCAACTCCACATTCACAGGCAACTTCAGCGCCACAGCCGTTTTCAGATAGCCCTCAATGCAAAAGATCTAGACGCAAATATTGGTGTGAGAGCTAATTCAATCAAGGAAACACTGCATGTTGGTGAAGGGCATATTGAAGAAGGATCAGCCCAGGGGTTCTTGTGCGAGAACAACTCCATTTGGCTCACTAACTTCACACACCATCAGGCTTCCAAGCAGCTCTCAAGGAAACTCAGTTTTCACACTCTATGCTTAGTACACTTTGAGTGCATTATCTAGGAATGAACCTGGTAGAGCATCTCACACAAACGAATGCTCCACATGCAGGTTTCACATGCCACCAACTCCACATTCACAGGCAACTTCAGCGCCACAGCCGTTTTCAGGTAGCCCTCAATGCAAAGGCTCTAGACGCAAATATTGGTGTGAGAATTAATTCAATCAAGGAAACAGTGCATGTTGGTGAAGGGCATATTGAAGAAGGATCAGCCGAGTGGTTCTTGTGGGAGAACAACTCCATTTGGCTCACTAACTTCACACACCATCAGGCTTACAAGCAGCTCTCAAGGAAACCCAGCTTTCACACTCTATGCTTAGTGCCCTTAGAGTGACTAGGACTGAAAAGAAGCTTGGTGAGCATCCCACACAAACGAATGCTCCACATGCGGGTTTCACATGCCACCAACTCCACATTCACAGGCAACTTCAGCGCCACAGCCGTTTTCAAATAGCCCTCAATGCAAAGGCTCTAGACGCAAATATTGGTGTGAGAGCTAATTCAATCAAGGAAACACTGCATGTTGGTGAAGGGCATATTGAAGAAGGATCAGCCGAGTGGTTCTTGTGGGAGAACAACTCCATTTGGCTCACTAACTTCACACACCATCAGGCTTCCAAGCAGCTCTCAAGGAAACTCAGTTTTCACACTCTATGAAGGTGCACTTTGAGTGCATTATCTAAGAATGAACTTGGTAGAGCAGCCCACACAAACGAATGCTCCACATGCGGGTTTCACATGCCACCAACTCCACATTCACAGGCAACTTCAGCGCCACAGCCATTTTCAGATAGCCCTCAATGCAAAAGATCTAGACGCATATATTGGTGTGAGAGCTAATTCAATCAAGGAAACATTGCATGTTGGTGAAGGGCATATTGAAGAAGGATCAGCCCAGTGGTTCTTGTGCGAGAACAACTCCATTTGGCTCACTAACTTCACACACCATCAGGCTTCCAAGCAGCTCTCAAGGAAACTCAGTTTTCACACTCTATGCTTAGTACACTTTGAGTGCATTATCTAGGAATGAACCTGGTAGAGCATCCCACACAAACGAATGCTCCACATGCAGGTTTCACATGCCAACAACTCCACATTTACAGGCAACTTCAGCGCCACAGCCGTTTTCAGGTAGCCCTCAATGCAAAGGCTCTAGACGCAAATATTGGTGTGAGAATTAATTCAATCAAGGAAACACTGCATGTTGGTGAAGGGCATATTGAAGAAGGATCAGCCGAGTGGTTCTTGTGGGAGAACAACTCCATTTGGCTCACTAACTTCACACACCATCAGCTTCCAAGCAGCTCTCAAGGAAACTCAGCTTTCACACTCTATGCTTAGTGCCCTTTGAGTGACTAAGACTGAAAAGAAGCTTGGTAGAGCATCCCACACAAACGAATGCTCCACATGCGGGTTTCACATGCCACCAACTCCACATTCACAGGCATCTTCAGCGCCACAGCCGTTTTCAGATAGCCCTCAATGCAAAGGCTCTAGACGCAAATATTGGTGTGAGAGCTAAATCAATCAAGGAAACACTGCATGTTGGTGAAGGGCATATTGAAGAAGGATCAGCCGAGTGGTTCTTGTGGGAGAACAACTGCATTGGCTCACTAACTTCACACACCATCAGGCTTCCAGCAGCTCTCAAGGAAACTCAGTTTTCACACTCTATGAAGGTGCACTTTGAGTGCATTATCTAAGAATGAACTTGGTAGAGCATCCCACACAAACGAATGCTCCACATGCGGGTTTCACATGCCACCAACTCCACATTCACAGGCAACTTCAGCGCCACAGCCGTTTTCAGATAGCCCTCAATGCAAAAGCTCTAGACGCAAATATTGGTGTGAGAGCTAATTCAATCAAGGAAACACTGCATGTTGGTGAAGGGCATATTGAAGAAGGATCAGCCCAGTGGTTCTTGTGCGAGAACAACTCCATTTGGCTCACTAACTTCACACACCATCAGGCTTCCAAGCAGCTCTCAAGGAAACTCAGTTTTCACACTCTATGCTTAGTGCCCTTTAAGTGCATTATCTAGGAATGAACGTGGTAGAGCATCCCACACAAAACGAATGCTCCACATGCGGGTTTCACATGCCACCAACTCCACATTCACAGGCAACTTCAGCGCCACAGCCGTTTTCAGATAGCTTTCAATGCAAAGGCTCTAGACGCAAATATTGGTGTGAGAGCTAATTCAATCAAGGAAACACTGCATGTTGGTGAAGGGCATATTGAAGAAGGATCGGCCGAGTGGTTCTTGTGGGAGAACAACTCCATTTGGCTCACTAACTTCACACACCATCAGGCTTCCAAGCAGCTCTCAAGGAAACTCAGTTTTCACACTCTATGCTTAGTGCCCTTTGAGTGCCTAGGACTGAAATGAAGCTTGGTGAGCATCCCACACAAACGAATGCTCCACATGCGGGTTTCACATGCCACCAACTCCACATTCACAGGCAACTTCAGCGCCACAGCCGTTTTCAGATAGCCCTCAATGCAAAGGCTCTAGACGCAAATATTGGTGTGAGAGCTAATTCAATCAAGGAAACACTGCATGTTGGTGAAGGGCATATTGAAGAAGGATCAGCCGAGTGGTTCTTGTGGGAGAACAACTCCATTTGGCTCACTAACTTCACACACCATCAGGCTTCCAAGCAGCTCTCAAGGAAACTCAGTTTTCACACTCTATGCTTAGTGCCCTTTGAGTGCATTATCTAAGAATGAACTTGGTAGAGCATCCCACACAAACGAATGCTCCACATGCGGGTTTCACATGCCACCAACTCCACATTCACAGGCAACTTCAGCGCCACAGCCGTTTTCAGATAGCCCTCAATGCAAAAGATCTAGACGCAAATATTGGTGTGAGAGCTAATTCAATCAAGGAAACACTGCATGTTGGTGAAGGGCATATTGAAGAAGGATCAGCCCAGGGGTTCTTGTGCGAGAACAACTCCATTTGGCTCACTAACTTCACACACCATCAGGCTTCCAAGCAGCTCTCAAGGAAACTCAGTTTTCACACTGTATGCTTAGTACACTTTGAGTGCATTATCTAGGAATGAACCTGGTAGAGCATCTCACACAAACGAATGCTCTACATGCAGGTTTCACATGCCACCAACTCCACATTCACAGGCAACTTCAGCGCCACAGCCGTTTTCAGGTAGCCCTCAATGCAAAGGCTCTAGACGCAAATATTGGTGTGAGAATTAATTCAATCAAGGAAACAGTGCATGTTGGTGAAGGGCATATTGAAGAAGATCAGCCGAGTGGTTCTTGTGGGAGAACAACTCCATTTGGCTCACTAACTTCACACACCATCAGGCTTCCAAGCAGCTCTCAAGGAAACCCAGCTTTCACACTCTATGCTTAGTGCCCTTAGAGTGACTAGGACTGAAAAGAAGCTTTGTGAGCATCCCACACAAACGAATGCTCCACATGCGGGTTTCACATGCCACCAACTCCACAGTCACAGGCAACTTCAGCGCAACAGCCGTTTTCAGGTAGCACTCAATGCAAAGGCTCTAGACGCAAATATTGGTGTGAGAGCTAATTCAATCAAGGAAACACTGCAAGTTGGTGAAGGGCATATTGAAGAAGGATCGGCCGAGTGATTCTTGGGGGAGAACAACTCCATTTGGCTCACTAACTTCACACACCATCAGGTCTCCAAGCAGCTCTCAAGAAAACTCAGTTTTCACACTCTATGCTTAGTGCCCTTTAAGTGCATTATCTAGGAATGAACCTGGTAGAGCATCCCACACAAACGAATGCTCCACATGCGGGTTTCACATGCCACCAACTCCACATTCACAGGCAACTTCAGCGCCACAGCCGTTTTCAAATAGCCCTCAATGCAAAGGCTCTAGACGCAAATATTGGTGTGAGAGCTAATTCAATCAAGGAAACACTGCATGTTGGTGAAGGGCATATTGAAGAAGGATCAGCCGAGTGGTTCTTGTGGGAGAACAACTCCATTTGGCTCACTAACTTCACACACCATCAGGCTTCCAAGCAG
Source organism: Ochotona princeps (assembly GCF_030435755.1). NCBI lineage: Eukaryota > Metazoa > Chordata > Mammalia > Lagomorpha > Ochotonidae > Ochotona > Ochotona princeps. The sequence goes on along the minus strand of NW_026698927.1, from coordinate 17,800 downwards.
CTCTCAAGGAAACTCAGTTTTCACACTCTATGAAGGTGCACTTTGAGTGCATTATCTAAGAATGAACTTGGTAGAGCAGCCCACACAAACGAATGCTCCACATGCGGGTTTCACATGCCACCAACTCCACATTCACAGGCAACTTCAGCGCCACAGCCATTTTCAGATAGCCCTCAATGCAAAAGATCTAGACGCATATATTGGTGTGAGAGCTAATTCAATCAAGGAAACATTGCATGTTGGTGAAGGGCATATTGAAGAAGGATCAGCCCAGTGGTTCTTGTGCGAGAACAACTCCATTTGGCTCACTAACTTCACACACCCATCAGGCTTCCAAGCAGCTCTCAAGGAAACTCAGTTTTCACACTCTATGCTTAGTACACTTTGAGTGCATTATCTAGGAATGAACCTGGTAGAGCATCCCACACAAACGAATGCTCCACATGCAGGTTTCACATGCCAACAACTCCACATTTACAGGCAACTTCAGCGCCACAGCCGTTTTCAGGTAGCCCTCAATGCAAAGGCTCTAGACGCAAATATTGGTGTGAGAATTAATTCAATCAAGGAAACACTGCATGTTGGTGAAGGGCATATTGAAGAAGGATCAGCCGAGTGGTTCTTGTGGGAGAACAACTCCATTTGGCTCACTAACTTCACACACCATCAGGCTTCCAAGCAGCTCTCAAGGAAACTCAGCTTTCACACTCTATGCTTAGTGCCCTTTGAGTGACTAAGACTGAAAAGAAGCTTGGTAGAGCATCCCACACAAACGAATGCTCCACATGCGGGTTTCACATGCCACCAACTCCACATTCACAGGCATCTTCAGCGCCACAGCCGTTTTCAGATAGCCCTCAATGCAAAGGCTCTAGACGCAAATATTGGTGTGAGAGCTAAATCAATCAAGGAAACACTGCATGTTGGTGAAGGGCATATTGAAGAAGGATCAGCCGAGTGGTTCTTGTGGGAGAACAACTGCATTTGGCTCACTAACTTCACACACCATCAGGCTTCAAGCAGCTCTCAAGGAAACTCAGTTTTCACACTCTATGAAGGTGCACTTTGAGTGCATTATCTAAGAATGAACTTGGTAGAGCATCCCACACAAACGAATGCTCCACATGCGGGTTTCACATGCCACCAACTCCACATTCACAGGCAACTTCAGCGCCACAGCCGTTTTCAGATAGCCCTCAATGCAAAAGCTCTAGACGCAAATATTGGTGTGAGAGCTAATTCAATCAAGGAAACACTGCATGTTGGTGAAGGGCATATTGAAGAAGGATCAGCCCAGTGGTTCTTGTGCGAGAACAACTCCATTTGGCTCACTAACTTCACACACCATCAGGCTTCCAAGCAGCTCTCAAGGAAACTCAGTTTTCACACTCTATGCTTAGTGCCCTTTAAGTGCATTATCTAGGAATGAACGTGGTAGAGCATCCCACACAAACGAATGCTCCACATGCGGGTTTCACATGCCACCAACTCCACATTCACAGGCAACTTCAGCGCCACAGCCGTTTTCAGATAGCTTTCAATGCAAAGGCTCTAGACGCAAATATTGGTGTGAGAGCTAATTCAATCAAGGAAACACTGCATGTTGGTGAAGGGCATATTGAAGAAGGATCGGCCGAGTGGTTCTTGTGGGAGAACAACTCCATTTGGCTCACTAACTTCACACACCATCAGGCTTCCAAGCAGCTCTCAAGGAAACTCAGTTTTCACACTCTATGCTTAGTGCCCTTTGAGTGCCTAGGACTGAAATGAAGCTTGGTGAGCATCCCACACAAACGAATGCTCCACATGCGGGTTTCACATGCCACCAACTCCACATTCACAGGCAACTTCAGCGCCACAGCCGTTTTCAGATAGCCCTCAATGCAAAGGCTCTAGACGCAAATATTGGTGTGAGAGCTAATTCAATCAAGGAAACACTGCATGTTGGTGAAGGGCATATTGAAGAAGGATCAGCCGAGTGGTTCTTGTGGGAGAACAACTCCATTTGGCTCACTAACTTCACACACCATCAGGCTTCCAAGCAGCTCTCAAGGAAACTCAGTTTTCACACTCTATGCTTAGTGCCCTTTGAGTGCATTATCTAAGAATGAACTTGGTAGAGCATCCCACACAAACGAATGCTCCACATGCGGGTTTCACATGCCACCAACTCCACATTCACAGGCAACTTCAGCGCCACAGCCGTTTTCAGATAGCCCTCAATGCAAAAGATCTAGACGCAAATATTGGTGTGAGAGCTAATTCAATCAAGGAAACACTGCATGTTGGTGAAGGGCATATTGAAGAAGGATCAGCCCAGGGGTTCTTGTGCGAGAACAACTCCATTTGGCTCACTAACTTCACACACCATCAGGCTTCCAAGCAGCTCTCAAGGAAACTCAGTTTTCACACTGTATGCTTAGTACACTTTGAGTGCATTATCTAGGAATGAACCTGGTAGAGCATCTCACACAAACGAATGCTCTACATGCAGGTTTCACATGCCACCAACTCCACATTCACAGGCAACTTCAGCGCCACAGCCGTTTTCAGGTAGCCCTCAATGCAAAGGCTCTAGACGCAAATATTGGTGTGAGAATTAATTCAATCAAGGAAACAGTGCATGTTGGTGAAGGGCATATTGAAGAAGGATCAGCCGAGTGGTTCTTGTGGGAGAACAACTCCATTTGGCTCACTAACTTCACACACCATCAGGCTTCCAAGCAGCTCTCAAGGAAACCCAGCTTTCACACTCTATGCTTAGTGCCCTTAGAGTGACTAGGACTGAAAAGAAGCTTGGTGAGCATCCCACACAAACGAATGCTCCACATGCGGGTTTCACATGCCACCAACTCCACATTCACAGGCAACTTCAGCGCCACAGCCGTTTTCAGGTAGCACTCAATGCAAAGGCTCTAGACGCAAATATTGGTGTGAGAGCTAATTCAATCAAGGAAACACTGCAAGTTGGTGAAGGGCATATTGAAGAAGGATCGGCCGAGTGATTCTTGGGGGAGAACAACTCCATTTGGCTCACTAACTTCACACACCATCAGGTCTCCAAGCAGCTCTCAAGAAAACTCAGTTTTCACACTCTATGCTTAGTGCCCTTTAAGTGCATTATCTAGGAATGAACCTGGTAGAGCATCCCACACAAACGAATGCTCCACATGCGGGTTTCACATGCCACCAACTCCACATTCACAGGCAACTTCAGCGCCACAGCCGTTTTCAAATAGCCCTCAATGCAAAGGCTCTAGACGCAAATATTGGTGTGAGAGCTAATTCAATCAAGGAAACACTGCATGTTGGTGAAGGGCATATTGAAGAAGGATCAGCCGAGTGGTTCTTGTCGGAGAACAACTCCATTTGGCTCACTAACTTCACACACCATCAGGCTTCCAAGCAGCTCTCAAGGAAACTCAGTTTTCACACGCTATGCTTAGTGCCCTTTAAGTGCATTATCTAGGAATGAACCTGGTAGAGCATCCCACACAACGAAAGCTCCACATGCGGGTTTCACATGCCACCAACTCCACATTCACAGGCAACTTCAGCGCCACAGCCGTTTTCAGGTAGCCCTCAATGCAAAGGCTCTAGACGCAAATATTGGTGTGAGAGCTAATTCAATCAAGGAAACAATGCATGTTGGTGAAGGGCATATTGAAGAAGGATCGGCCGAGTGATTCTTGGGGGAGAACAACTCCATTTGGCTCACTAACTTCACACACCATCAGGTCTCCAAGCAGCTCTCAAGAAAACTCAGTTTTCACACTCTATGCTTAGTGCACTTTAAGTGCATTATCTAGGAATGAACCTGGTAGAGCATCCCACACAAACGAATGCTCCACATGCGGGTTTCACATGCCACCAACTCCACATTCTCAGGCAACTTCAGTGACACAGCTGTTTTCAGATAGCCCTCAATGCAAAGGCTCTAGATGCAAATATTGGTGTGAGAGCTAATTCAATCAAGGAAACACTGCATGTTGGTGAAGGGCATATTGAAGAAGGATCAGCTGAGTGGTTCTTGTCGGAGAACAACTCCATTTGGCTCACTAACTTCACACACCATCAGGCTTCCAAGCAGCTCTCAAGGAAACTCAGTTTTCACACTCTATGCTTAGTGCCCTTTGAGTGCCTAGGACTGAAATGAAGCTTGGTGAGCATCCCACACAAACGAATGCTCCACATGCGGGTTTCACATGCCACCAACTCCACATTCACAGGCAACTTCAGCGCCACAGCCGTTTTCAGATAGCCCTCAATGCAAATGCTCTAGACGCAAATATTGGTGTGAGAGCTAATTCAATCAAGGAAACACTGCATGTTGGTGAAGGGCATATTGAAGAATGGTCAGCCGAGTGGATCTTGTGGGAAAACAACTCCATTTGACTCTCTAACTTCACACACCATCAGGCTTCCAAGCAGCTCTCAAGGAAACTCAGTTTTCACACTCTATGCTTAGTGCCCTTTGAGTGACTAGGACTGAAAAGAAGCTTGGTGAGCATCCCACACAAACGAATGCTCCACATGCGGGTTTCACATGCCACCAACTCCACATTCACAGGCAACTTCAGCGCCACAGCCGTTTTCAGGTAGCCTTCAATGCAAAGGCTCTAGACGCAAATATTGGTGTGAGAGCTAATTCAATCAAGGAAACACTGCAAGTTGGTGAAGGGCATATTGAAGAAGGATCAGCCGAGTGATTCTTGGGGGAGAACAACTCCATTTGGCTCACTAACTTCACACACCATCAGGTCTCCAAGCAGCTCTCAAGAAAACTCAGTTTTCACACTCTATGCTTAGTGCCCTTTAAGTGCATTATCTAGGAATGAACCTGGTAGAGCATCCCACACAAACGAATGCTCCACATGCGGGTTTCACATGCCACCAACTCCACATTCACAGGCAACTTCAGCGCCACAGCCGTTTTCAAATAGCCCTCAATGCAAAGGCTCTAGACGCAAATATTGGTGTGAGAGCTAATTCAATCAAGGAAACACTGCATGTTGGTGAAGGGCATATTGAAGAAGGATCAGGCGAGTGGTTCTTGTGGGAGAACAACTCCATTTGGCTCACTAACTTCACACACCATCAGGCTTCCAAGCAGCTCTCAAGGAAACTCAGGTTTCACACGCTATGCTTAGTGCCCTTTAAGTGCATTATCTAGGAATGAACCTCGTAGAGCATCCCACACAACGAAAGCTCCACATGCGGGTTTCACATGCCACCAACTCCACATTCACAGGCAACTTCAGCGCCACAGCCGTTTTCAGGTAGCCCTCAATGCAAAGGCTCTAGACGCAAATATTGGTGTGAGAGCTAATTCAATCAAGGAAACACTGCATGTTGGTGAAGGGCATATTGAAGAAGGATCGGCCGAGTGATTCTTGGGGGAGAACAACTCCATTTGGCTCACTAACTTCACACACCATCAGGTCTCCAAGCAGCTCTCAAGGAAACTCAGTTTTCACACTCTATGCTTAGTGCACTTTAAGTGCATTATCTAGGAATGAACCTGGTAGAGCATCCCACACAAACGAATGCTCCACATGCGGGTTTCACATGCCACCAACTCCACATTCTCAGGCAACTTCAGTGACACAGCTGTTTTCAGATAGCCCTCAATGCAAAGGCTCTAGATGCAAATATTGGTGTGAGAGCTAATTCAATCAAGGAAACACTGCATGTTGGTGAAGGGCATATTGAAGAAGGATCAGCTGAGTGGTTCTTGTCGGAGAACAACTCCATTTGGCTCACTAACTTCACACACCATCAGGCTTCCAAGCAGCTCTCAAGGAAACTCAGTTTTCACACTCTATGCTTAGTGCCCTTTGAGTGCCTAGGACTGAAATGAAGCTTGGTGAGCATCCCACACAAACGAATGCTCCACATGCGGGTTTCACATGCCACCAACTCCACATTCACAGGCAACTTCAGCGCCACAGCCGTTTTCAGATAGCCCTCAATGCAAATGCTCTAGACGCAAATATTGGTGTGAGAGCTAATTCAATCAAGGAAACACAGCATGTTGGTGAAGGGCATATTGAAGAATGGTCAGCCGAGTGGATCTTGTGGGAAAACAACTCCATTTGACTCTCTAACTTCACACACCATCAGGCTTCCAAGCAGCTCTCAAGGAAACTCAGTTTTCACACTCTATGCTTAGTGCCCTTTGAGTGCATTATCTAGGAATGAACCTGGTAGAGCATCCCACACAAACAAAAACTCCACATGCTGATTTCACATGCCACCAACTCCACATTCACAGGCAACTTCAGCGCCACAGCCGTTTTCAGATAGCCCTCAATGCAAAGGCTCTAGACGCAAATATTGGTGTGAGAGCTAATTCAATCAAGGAAACAATGCATGTTGGTGAAGGGCATATTGAAGAAGGATCGGCCGAGTGGTTCTTGTGGGAGAACAACTCCATTTGGCTCACTAAATTCACACACCATCAGGCTTCCAAGCAGCTCTCAAGGAAACTCAGTTTTCACACTCTATGCTTAGTGCCCTTTGAGTGCATTATCTAGGAATGAACCTCGTAGAGCATCCCACACAAACAAAAACTCCACATGCTGGTTTCACATGCCACCAACTCCACATTCTCAGGCAACTTCAGCGCCACAGCCGTTTTCAGATAGCCCTCAATGCAAAGGCTCTAGACGCAAATATTGGTGTGAGAGCTAATTCAATCAAGGAAACACTGCATGTTGGTGAAGGGCATATTGAAGAAGGATCGGCCGAGTGGTTCTTGTGGGAGAACAACTCCATTTGGCTCACTAACTTCACACACCATCAGGCTTCCAAGCAGCTCTCAAGGAAACTCAGGTTTCACACTCTATGCTTAGTGCCCTTTGAGTGCCTAGGACTGAAATGAAGCTTGGTGAGCATCCCACACAAACGAATGCTCCACATGCGGGTTTCACATGCCACCAACTCCACATTCACAGGCAACTTCAGCGCCACAGCCGTTTTCAGATAGCCCTCAATGCAAAGGCTCTAGACGCAAATATTGGTGTGAGAGCTAATTCAATCAAGGAAACACTGCATGTTGGTGAAGGGCATATTGAAGAAGGATCAGGCGAGTGGTTCTTGTGGGAGAACAACTCCATTTGGCTCACTAACTTCACACACCATCAGGCTTCCAAGCAGCTCTCAAGGAAACTCAGTTTTCACACTCTATGAAGGTGCACTTTGAGTGCATTATCTAAGAATGAACTTGGTAGAGCAGCCCACACAAACGAATGCTCCACATGCGGGTTTCACATGCCACCAACTCCACATTCACAGGCAACTTCAGCGCCACAGCCATTTTCAGATAGCCCTCAATGCAAAAGATCTAGACGCAAATATTGATGTGAGAGCTAATTCAATCAAGGAAACACTGCATGTTGGTGAAGGGCATATTGAAGAAGGATCAGCCCAGGGGTTCTTGTGCGAGAACAACTCAATTTGGCTCACTAACTTCACACACCATCAGGCTTCCAAGCAGCTCTCATGGAAACTCAGTTTTCACACTCTATGCTTAGTACACTTTGAGTGCATTATCTAGGAATGAACCTGGTAGAGCATCCCACACAAACGAATGCTCCACATGCCGGTTTCACATGCCAACAACTCCACATTTACAGGCAACTTCAGCGCCACAGCCGTTTTCAGGTAGCCCTCAATGCAAAGGCTCTAGACGCAAATATTGGTGTGAGAATTAATTCAATCAAGGAAACACTGCATGTTGGTGAAGGGCATATTGAAGAAGGATCAGCCGAGTGGTTCTTGTGGGAGAACAACTCCATTTGGCTCACTAACTTCACACACCATCAGGCTTCCAAGCAGCTCTCAAGGAAACTCAGCTTTCACACTCTATGCTTAGTGCCCTTTGAGTGACTAAGACTGAAAAGAAGCTTGGTGAGCATCCCACACAAACGAATGCTCCACATGCGGGTTTCACATGCCACCAAATCCACATTCACAGGCAACTTCAGCGCCACAGCCGTTTTCAGATAGTCCTCAATGCAAAGGCTCTAGACGCAAATATTGGTGTGAGAGCTAATTCAATCAAGGAAACACTGCATGTTGGTGAAGGGCATATTGAAGAAGGATCGGCCGAGTGGTTCTTGTGGGAGAACAACTCCATTTGGCTCACTAACTTCACACACCATCAGGCTTCCAAGCAGCTCTCAAGGAAACTCAGTTTTCACACTCTATGCTTAGTGCCCTTTAAGTGCATTATCTAGGAATGAACCTGGTAGAGCATCCCACACAACGAAAGCTCCACATGCTGGTTTCACATGCCACCAACTCCACATTCACAGGCAACTTCAGCGCCACAGCCGTTTTCAGGCAGCCCTCAATGCAAAGGCTCTAGACGCAAATATTGGTGTGAGAGCTAATTCAATCAAGGAAACACTGCATGTTGGTGAAGGGCATATTGAAGAAGGATCGGCCGAGTGATTCTTGGGGGAGAACAACTCCATTTGGCTCACTAACTTCACACACCATCAGGTCTCCAAGCAGCTCTCAAGAAAACTCAGTTTTCACACTCTATGCTTAGTGCACTTTAAGTGCATTATCTAGGAATGAACCTGGTAGAGCATCCCACACAAACGAATGCTCCACATGCGGGTTTCACATGCCACCAACTCCACATTCTCAGGCAACTTCAGTGACACAGCTGTTTTCAGATAGCCCTCAATGCAAAGGCTCTAGATGCAAATATTGGTGTGAGAGCTAATTCAATCAAGGAAACACTGCATGTTGGTGAAGGGCATATTGAAGAAGGATCAGCTGAGTGGTTCTTGTCGGAGAACAACTCCATTTGGCTCACTAACTTCACACACCATCAGGCTTCCAAGCAGCTCTCAAGGAAACTCAGTTTTCACACGCTATGCTTAGTGCCCTTTGAGTGCCTAGGACTGAAATGAAGCTTGGTGAGCATCCCACACAAACGAATGCTCCACATGCGGGTTTCACATGCCACCAACTCCACATTCTCAGGCAACTTCAGCGCCACAGCCGTTTTCAGATAGCCCTCAATGCAAATGCTCTAGACGCAAATATTGGTGTGAGAGCTAATTCAATCAAGGAAACACTGCATGTTGGTGAAGGGCATATTGAAGAATGGTCAGCCGAGTGGATCTTGTGGGAAAACAACTCCATTTGACTCTCTAACTTCACACACCATCAGGCTTCCAAGCAGCTCTCAAGGAAACTCAGTTTTCACACTCTATGCTTAGTGCCCTTTGAGTGCATTATCTAGGAATGAACCTGGTAGAGCATCCCACACAAACAAAAACTCCACATGCTGGTTTCACATGCCACCAACTCCACATTCACAGGCAACTTCAGCGCCACAGCCGTTTTCAGATAGCCCTCAATGCAAAGGCTCTAGACGCAAATATTGGTGTGAGAGCTAATTCAATCAAGGAAACAATGCATGTTGGTGAAGGGCATATTGAAGAAGGATCGGCCGAGTGGTTCTTGTGGGAGAACAACTCCATTTGGCTCACTAAATTCACACACCATCAGGCTTCCAAGCAGCTCTCAAGGAAACTCAGTTTTCACACTCTATGCTTAGTGCCCTTTGAGTGCATTATCTAGGAATGAACCTGGTAGAGCATCCCACACAAACAAAAACTCCACATGCTGGTTTCACATGCCACCAACTCCACATTCTCAGGCAACTTCAGCGCCACAGCCGTTTTCAGATAGCCCTCAATGCAAAGGCTCTAGACGCAAATATTGGTGTGAGAGCTAATTCAATCAAGGAAACACTGCATGTTGGTGAAGGGCATATTGAAGAAGGATCGACCGAGTGGTTCTTGTGGGAGAACAACTCCATTTGGCTCACTAACTTCACACACCATCAGGCTTCCAAGCAGCTCTCAAGGAAACTCAGGTTTCACACTCTATGCTTAGTGCCCTTTGAGTGCCTAGGACTGAAATGAAGCTTGGTGAGCATCCCACACAAACGAATGCTCCACATGCGGGTTTCACATGCCACCAACTCCACATTCACAGGCAACTTCAGCGCCACAGCCGTTTTCAGATAGCCCTCAATGCAAAGGCTCTAGACGCAAATATTGGTGTGAGAGCTAATTCAATCAAGGAAACACTGCATGTTCGTGAAGGGCATATTGAAGAAGGATCAGCCGAGTGGTTCTTGTGGGAGAACAACTCCATTTGGCTCACTAACTTCACACACCATCAGGCTTCCAAGCAGCTCTCAAGGAAACTCAGTTTTCACACTCTATGAAGGTGCACTTTGAGTGCATTATCTAAGAATGAACTTGGTAGAGCAGCCCACACAAACGAATGCTCCACATGCGGGTTTCACATGCCACCAACTCCACATTCACAGGCAACTTCAGCGCCACAGCCATTTTCAGATAGCCCTCAATGCAAAAGATCTAGACGCAAATATTGATGTGAGAGCTAATTCAATCAAGGAAACACTGCATGTTGGTGAAGGGCATATTGAAGAAGGATCAGCCGAGTGGTTCTTGTGCGAGAACAACTCCATTTGGCTCACTAACTTCACACACCATCAGGCTTCCAAGCAGCTCTCATGGAAACTCAGTTTTCACACTCTATGCTTAGTACACTTTGAGTGCATTATCTAGGAATGAACCTGGTAGAGCATCCCACACAAACGAATGCTCCACATGCCGGTTTCACATGCCAACAACTCCACATTTACAGGCAACTTCAGCGCCACAGCCGTTTTCAGGTAGCCCTCAATGCAAAGGCTCTAGACGCAAATATTGGTGTGAGAATTAATTCAATCAAGGAAACACTGCATGTTGGTGAAGGGCATATTGAAGAAGGATCAGCCGAGTGGTTCTTGTGGGAGAACAACTCCATTTGGCTCACTAACTTCACACACCATCAGGCTTCCAAGCAGCTCTCAAGGAAACTCAGCTTTCACACTCTATGCTTAGTGCCCTTTGAGTGACTAAGACTGAAAAGAAGCTTGGTGAGCATCCCACACAAACGAATGCTCCACATGCGGGTTTCACATGCCACCAACTCCACATTCACAGGCAACTTCAGCGCCACAGCCGTTTTCAGATAGTCCTCAATGCAAAGGCTCTAGACGCAAATATTGGTGTGAGAGCTAATTCAATCAAGGAAACACTGCATGTTGGTGAAGGGCATATTGAAGAAGGATCAGCCCAGTGGTTCTTGTGCGAGAACAACTCCATTTGGCTCACTAACTTCACACACCATCAGGCTTCCAAGCAGCTCTCAAGGAAACTCAGTTTTCACACTCTATGCTTAGTGCCCTTTGAGTGCATTATCTAAGAATGAACTTGGTAGAGCATCCCACACAAACGAATGCTCCACATGCGGGTTTCACATGCCCCCAACTCCACATTCACAGGCAACTTCAGCGCCACAGCCGTTTTCAGATAGCCCTCAATGCAAAAGATCTAGACGCAAATATTGGTGTGAGAGCTAATTCAATCAAGGAAACACTGCATGTTGGTGAAGGGCATATTGAAGAAGGATCAGCCCAGGGGTTCTTGTGGGAGAACAACTCCATTTGGCTCACTAACTTCACACACCATCAGGCTTCCAAGCAGCTCTCAAGGAAACCCAGCTTTCACACTCTATGCTTAGTGCCCTTTGAGTGACTAGGACTGAAAAGAAGCTTGGTGAGCATCCCACACAAACGAATGCTCCACATGCGGGTTTCACATGCCACCAACTCCACATTCACAGGCAACTTCAGCGCCACAGCCGTTTTCAGGTAGCCCTCAATGCAAAGGCTCTAGACGCAAATATTGGTGTGAGAGCTAATTCAATCAAGGAAACACTGCATGTTGGTGAAGGGCATATTGAAGAAGGATCGGCCGAGTGATTCTTGGGGGAGAACAACTCCATTTGGCTCACTAACTTCACACACCATCAGGTCTCCAAGCAGCTCTCAAGAAAACTCAGTTTTCACACTCTATGCTTAGTGCCCTTTAAGTGCATTATCTAGGAATGAACCTGGTAGAGCATCCCACACAAACGAATGCTCCACATGCGGGTTTCACATGCCACCAACTCCACGTTCACAGGCAACTTCAGCGCCACAGCCGTTTTCAAATAGCCCTCAATGCAAAGGCTCTAGACGCAAATATTGGTGTGAGAATTAATTCAATCAAGGAAACACTGCATGTTGGTGAAGGGCATATTGAAGAAGGATCGGCCGAGTGGTTCTTGTGGGAGAACAACTCCATTTGGCTCACTAACTTCACACACCATCAGGCTTCCAAGCAGCTCTCAAGGAAACTCAGTTTTCACACTCTATGCTTAGTGCCCTTTAAGTGCATTATCTAGGAATGAACCTGGTAGAGCATCCCACACAACGAAAGCTCCACATGCGGGTTTCACATGCCACCAACTCCACATTCACAGGCAACTTCAGCGCCACAGCCGTTTTCAGGTAGCCCTCAATGCAAAGGCTCTAGACGCAAATATTGGTGTGAGAGCTAATTCAATCAAGGAAACACTGCATGTTGGTGAAGGGCATATTGAAGAAGGATCGGCCGAGTGATTCTTGGGGGAGAACAACTCCATTTGGCTCACTAACTTCACACACCATCAGGTCTCCAAGCAGCTCTCAAGAAAACTCAGTTTTCACACTCTATGCTTAGTGCACTTTAAGTGCATTATCTAGGAATGAACCTGGTAGAGCATCCCACACAAACGAATGCTCCACATGCGGGTTTCACATGCCACCAACTCCACATTCTCAGGCAACTTCAGTGACACAGCTGTTTTCAGATAGCCCTCAATGCAAAGGCTCTAGACGCAAATATTGGTGTGAGAGCTAATTCAATCAAGGAAACACTGCATGTTGGTGAAGGGCATATTGAAGAAGGATCAGCTGAGTGGTTCTTGTGGGAGAACAACTCCATTTGGCTCACTAACTTCACACACCATCAGGCTTCCAAGCAGCTCTCAAGGAAACTCAGTTTTCACACTCTATGCTTAGTGCTCTTTGAGTGCATTATCTAGGAATGAACCTGGTAGAGCATCCCACACAAACAAAAACTCCACATGCGGGTTTCACATGCCACCAACTCCACATTCTCAGGCAACTTCAGCGCCACAGCCGTTTTCAGATAGCCCTCAATGCAAAGGCTCTAGACGCAAATATTGGTGTGAGAGCTAATTCAATCAAGGAAACAATGCATGTTGGTGAAGGGCATATTGCAGAAGGATCAGCCGAGTGGTTCTTGTGGGAGAACAACTCCATTTGGCTCACTAACTTCACACACCATCAGGCTTCCAAGCAGCTCTCAAGAAAACTCAGTCTTCACGCACTATGCTTAGTGCCCTTTAAGTGCATTATCTAGGAATGAACCTGGCAGAGCATCCCACACAAACGAATGCTCCACATGCGGATTTCACATGCCACCAACTCCACATTCACAGGCAACTTCCGCGCCACAGCCGTTTTCAGATAGCCCTCAATGCAAAGGCTCTAGACGCAAATATTGGTGTGAGAGCTAATTCAATCAAGGAAACACTGCATGTTGGTGAAGGGCATATTGAAGAAGGATCGGCCGAGTGGTTCTTGTGGGAGAACAACTCCATTTGGCTCACTAACTTCACACACCATCAGGCTTCCAAGCAGCTCTCAAGGAAACTCAGTTTTCACACTCTATGCTTAGTGCCCTTTGAGAGCCCAGGACTGAAATGAAGCTTGGTGAGCATCCCACACAAACGAATGCTCCACATGCGGGTTTCACATGCCACCAACTCCACATTCACAGGCAACTTCAGAGCCACAGCCGTTTTTAGATAGCCCTCAATGCAAAGGCTCTAGACGCAAATATTGGTGTGAGAGCTAATTCAATCAAGGAAACACTGCATGTTGGTGAAGGGCATATTGAAGAAGGATCAGCCGAGTGGTTCTTGTGGGAGAACAACTCCATTTGGCTCACTAACTTCACACACCATCAGGCTTCCAAGCAGCTCTCAAGGAAACTCAGTTTTCACACTCTATGCTTAGTGCCCTTTGAGTGCATTATCTAGGAATGAACCTGGTAGAGCATCCCACACAAACGAATGCTCCACATGCGGGTTTCACATGCCACCAACTCCACATTCTCAGGCAACTTCAGCGCCACAGCCGTTTTCAGGTAACCCTCAATGCAAAGGCTCTAGACGCAAATATTGGTGTGAGAGCTAATTCAATCAAGGAAACACTGCATGTTCGTGAAGGGCATATTGAAGAAGGATCAGCCCAGTGGTTCTTGTGCGAGAACAACTCCATTTGGCTCACTAACTTCACACACCATCAGGCTTCCAAGCAGCTCTCAAGGAAACTCAGTTTTCACACTCTATGCTTAGTGCCCTTTGAGTGCATTATCTAGGAATGAACCTCGTAGAGCATCCCACACAAACAAAAACTCCACATGCTGGTTTCACATGCCACCAACTCCACATTCTCAGGCAACTTCAGCGCCACAGCCGTTTTCAGATAGCCCTCAATGCAAAGGCTCTAGACGCAAATATTGGTGTGAGAGCTAATTCAATCAAGGAAACACTGCATGTTGGTGAAGGGCATATTGAAGAAGGATCGGCCGAGTGGTTCTTGTGGGAGAACAACTCCATTTGGCTCACTAACTTCACACACCATCAGGCTTCGAAGCAGCTCTCAAGGAAACTCAGGTTTCACACTCTATGCTTAGTGCCCTTTGAGTGCCTAGGACTGAAATGAAGCTTGGTGAGCATCCCACACAAACGAATGCTCCACATGCGGGTTTCACATGCCACCAACTCCACATTCACAGGCAACTTCAGCGCCACAGCCGTTTTCAGATAGCCCTCAATGCAAAGGCTCTAGACGCAAATATTGGTGTGAGAGCTAATTCAATCAAGGAAACACTGCATGTTGGTGAAGGGCATATTGAAGAAGGATCAGGCGAGTGGTTCTTGTGGGAGAACAACTCCATTTGGCTCACTAACTTCACACACCATCAGGCTTCCAAGCAGCTCTCAAGGAAACTCAGTTTTCACACTCTATGAAGGTGCACTTTGAGTGCATTATCTAAGAATGAACTTGGTAGAGCAGCCCACACAAACGAATGCTCCACATGCCGGTTTCACATGCCAACAACTCCACATTTACAGGCAACTTCAGCGCCACAGCCGTTTTCAGGTAGCCCTCAATGCAAAGGCTCTAGACGCAAATATTGGTGTGAGAATTAATTCAATCAAGGAAACACTGCATGTTGGTGAAGGGCATATTGAAGAAGGATCAGCCGAGTGGTTCTTGTGGGAGAACAACTCCATTTGGCTCACTAACTTCACACACCATCAGGCTTCCAAGCAGCTCTCAAGGAAACTCAGCTTTCACACTCTATGCTTAGTGCACTTTGAGTGACTAAGACTGAAAAGAAGCTTGGTGAGCATCCCACACAAACGAATGCTCCACATGCGGGTTTCACATGCCACCAACTCCACATTCACAGGCAACTTCAGCGCCACAGCCGTTTTCAGATAGTCCTCAATGCAAAGGCTCTAGACGCAAATATTGGTGTGAGAGCTAATTCAATCAAGGAAACACTGCATGTTGGTGAAGGGCATATTGAAGAAGGATCGGCCGAGTGGTTCTTGTGGGAGAACAACTCCATTTGGCTCACTAACTTCACACACCATCAGGCTTCCAAGCAGCTCTCAAGGAAACTCAGTTTTCACACTCTATGCTTAGTGCCCTTTAAGTGCATTATCTAGGAATGAACCTGGTAGAGCATCCCACACAACGAAAGCTCCACATGCTGGTTTCACATGCCACCAACTCCACATTCACAGGCAACTTCAGCGCCACAGCCGTTTTCAGGTAGCCCTCAATGCAAAGGCTCTAGACGCAAATATTGGTGTGAGAGCTAATTCAATCAAGGAAACAATGCATGTTGGTGAAGGGCATATTGAAGAAGGATCGGCCGAGTGATTCTTGGGGGAGAACAACTCCATTTGGCTCACTAACTTCACACACCATCAGGTCTCCAAGCAGCTCTCAAGAAAACTCAGTTTTCACACTCTATGCTTAGTGCACTTTAAGTGCATTATCTAGGAATGAACCTGGTAGAGCATCCCACACAAACGAATGCTCCACATGCGGGTTTCACATGCCACCAACTCCACATTCTCAGGCAACTTCAGTGACACAGCTGTTTTCAGATAGCCCTCAATGCAAAGGCTCTAGATGCAAATATTGGTGTGAGAGCTAATTCAATCAAGGAAACACTGCATGTTGGTGAAGGGCATATTGAAGAAGGATCAGCCCAGGGGTTCTTGTCGGAGAACAACTCCATTTGGCTCACTAACTTCACACACCATCAGGCTTCCAAGCAGCTCTCAAGGAAACTCAGTTTTCACACTCTATGCTTAGTGCCCTTTGAGTGCATTATCTAGGAATGAACCTGGTAGAGCATCCCACACAAACAAAAACTCCACATGCTGGTTTCACATGCCACCAACTCCACATTCACAGGCAACTTCAGCGCCACAGCCGTTTTCAGATAGCCCTCAATGCAAAGGCTCTAGACGCAAATATTGGTGTGAGAGCTAATTCAATCAAGGAAACAATGCATGTTGGTGAAGGGCATATTGAAGAAGGATCGGCCGAGTGGTTCTTGTGGGAGAACAACTCCATTTGGCTCACTAAATTCACACACCATCAGGCTTCCAAGCAGCTCTCAAGGAAACTCAGTTTTCACACTCTATGCTTAGTGCCCTTTGAGTGCATTATCTAGGAATGAACCTGGTAGAGCATCCCACACAAACAAAAACTCCACATGCTGGTTTCACATGCCACCAACTCCACATTCTCAGGCAACTTCAGCGCCACAGCCGTTTTCAGATAGCCCTCAATGCAAAGGCTCTAGACGCAAATATTGGTGTGAGAGCTAATTCAATCAAGGAAACACTGCATGTTGGTGAAGGGCATATTGAAGAAGGATCGACCGAGTGGTTCTTGTGGGAGAACAACTCCATTTGGCTCACTAACTTCACACACCATCAGGCTTCCAAGCAGCTCTCAAGGAAACTCAGGTTTCACACTCTATGCTTAGTGCCCTTTGAGTTCCTAGGACTGAAATGAAGCTTGGTGAGCATCCCACACAAACGAATGCTCCACATGCGGGTTTCACATGCCACCAACTCCACATTCACAGGCAACTTCAGCGCCACAGCCGTTTTCAGATAGCCCTCAATGCAAAGGCTCTAGACGCAAATATTGGTGTGAGAGCTAATTCAATCAAGGAAACACTGCATGTTGGTGAAGGGCATATTGAAGAAGGATCAGCCGAGTGGTTCTTGTGGGAGAACAACTCCATTTGGCTCACTAACTTCACACACCATCAGGCTTCCAAGCAGCTCTCAAGGAAACTCAGTTTTCACACTCTATGAAGGTGCACTTTGAGTGCATTATCTAAGAATGAACTTGGTAGAGCAGCCCACACAAACGAATGCTCCACATGCGGGTTTCACATGCCACCAACTCCACATTCACAGGCAACTTCAGCGCCACAGCCATTTTCAGATAGCCCTCAATGCAAAAGATCTAGACACAAATATTGATGTGAGAGCTAATTCAATCAAGGAAACACTGCATGTTGGTGAAGGGCATATTGAAGAAGGATCAGCCCAGGGGTTCTTGTGCGAGAACAACTCCATTTGGCTCACTAACTTCACACACCATCAGGCTTCCAAGCAGCTCTCATGGAAACTCAGTTTTCACACTCTATGCTTAGTGCTCTTTGAGTGCATTATCTAGGAATGAACCTGGTAGAGA
>NW_026698926.1:0-63824 GCF_030435755.1 Ochotona princeps | reverse complement strand
GAAGCAAATAGAAAAGGAGCTGGATCTTGTTGTGTTGCTTCCTCTGTGTTCGTGAGAGAGCTGATACATTATTTTCAATGAAAGCACTCTGAAGACTTTTTTTTACCCGAGAGTGTTGACACATGTATACATCAATAGCACTTGTCCTTTCATAATGTTTACAGCGGAATTTGCAGCAGTGTTTCCGATACATTCGTGCCGGCATCTTATGTGGTGTAGCTGAGCACTTCCTTGTTAGTCCGGAAATAGTGTGTAGAATGGTTTTGCTGCAGTGCTCATACTCTGGAAGGAGGACACTCGAAGGGCGGGGAAAAAGAGCGGGATGTCCACTCAAGGGATCCAAGTGAAAGCATATCGAAGAGAAGAGCGCAGGTGTGGTGACCGGGCATTTCGGGCAGTCTTACGAAGTGAATGGCTGTACGGAGTCAACAATGTAGCCTTACGGAGAGCGTCAGGGACTGACAGTCTATGAGACAGGGTATGTCTAGATTAAATTACCTTAAACATATCTTTTGCGGAAGTTCGTAAGCTCGTCCTGACAAAACGACGCAGCTTCATTTCCGCCGAACTATTATGTTGCACTTACGCGAAGCGGAAGCCGGCAAGGAGAGGAGACGATGGCAGTGTTTCAAATCACATCACACAGACGGTGTGCAGCCCAGCCAGGTAGCGTGTGAAACTGTCACTTCACAACCACGTCTTCCACCGGAGCACTCACAGGGTACCGTTGCAGGCCACGGCGTGAGTGTTGTTCAGCCACCGCAGTAAGCGGAGCTGACGGAAGTCCCTGCAACTTTTTTTAGTTGAGGAGCTCATGTCCGTGCAGCTGCTGATTTGCATCCGGGGCCTGACAACCAGCACATTCAAACGGAACGTGCGCTGCTGAAAAGCTACCACGAGTCTGCCTCTATCACGCTCACTCCCTCCAACTGCCACGGACACCTATACTAGGAGCATTGCCTCCTTGGAAGTGTCTTTCTTTCACAATGATTATCTGCAGCTGGCAGATCTCGATGCTTTGAGCTCACCTGCGTGCCAAATCAGTAGGACGTTCTCTTTACCTACGGACACCACGACAGCAATGAATTAAGGTGAAAGCCGCACGACCAGATTAGCCTCGTCAAAAGAGTATATGTCAAGCTTCCTACCAACAGGGTCGCTGTCAAAGACACCTGATAGAGCACTGTTTTACTGAATTCAAGAGTCGCGGTATGATGTTCTGCCCTATTGTGACCTTCTGACAGTCTACCTTGTAATTGTCCAAATTGGAGACGGGAATTGAGTAGTTCCATTATGAAGGAATTACACAAAGTGGAAGGGTCTAAAATTACTGAAGAGTACCATCGAGATCTTCGAGCCGAAGAAAAGCCCTGGACGCTGCATTGTGCTCGACGTGGATGTGAGGCTTAGATTTGACTATCTACACCACGACTGGAGTCTAGGATTTTGCAGAGCGAACCCTCCTTGACTGTCAATTTCCCGCATGCCGCTCTCGTAAGTACACGTATTCCAGGCTAAAGTGAGCTGCAGAACTCACTACATCACGGCGCGTGGCTCAGACTCCGTAGTCGTGCAGTCTGAACATGCTGATCTATTGAAGACGGTGTGACGGTCTGAGAGACACGACTGCGCTGTTATCAAACTGCATGTGTGTATATCGCGAAATGTACCAGTACCAGCGCGAGAAGCTCGAGCAGCTTATGTGCATGATATTTCAAGTTTGCCCTATGTGCTACTGTTGTCACAGCTCATTTGGGGTATGATGAAGATTGACTTCTTTATTGAGCTCTGATGCGGAGTAAATGTGTTGGTGCACAAGGCGCGCCATCAAAGAAGCGCACTCAGCGGAAGTAGCCGAGGCCGACGAGCACAGACAGCATTCTCTATAGCGGCAGCTTTGGGCTGGAGGTAGTCTCCCCGCGCATCGCCCTCTTTGGTTAAGCGGCACCGTTGAATCCGTCATACCGTCTCATACTGGCTTCGCTGACAGCATTCATCATATTCCCTCGGCTTATGACCCATGGTGTCAAGCAGTGCACATCCCAGCTGTCATCAGGACGTTTTCCGTGGTGCTACGTGCACAAACAAACACCTGGCATCCAGGACTGCCTTCAGCGGGACGAATGACATGCACTCAATACGCAGAAGGGTGACGTACACACGGCGACTCTCTTAGGTCTCGGCGCTACACGTTTCGAGGAACAAACAAGTGATTCTTTGCGATGTAATCAACAACGGATCGCCACAGAATGTACGTAGGGTTTTCTTTGCGAGACGACGTGCGTATGGTTGCAACTCCTGTGGGGATAGATGGCAAGTCAAACACCTCCTACACATAGTCCTAGAGCCGGTCCTGGGGTGGAAGCTAACATTAGACGCGGCAATGACAGCAAGAGCATTTCGTCAATCGCAGGACTCTGGATACGTTTAAAGGCCTTTGGAAAGGTGCACACGGACTCCACGCCATTAACATGGGAGATTTGAGCACCTACCGAGGCAGCATGGAGCACTGGGGGCGCAATGCCAGCTCTACGCGGATGAGTACTTGATTTTCTTCTGTCAGACGGTAAGCGCGTGATGTACGCGAGCCTGATCAGATCAGAGATGCAAGGCAGAGAGCACATGCCTAGCATATAGTGAAAAAACAAGCCTACATTTCTTTCACAAAGCTTACAAAATGAAGTTCGGCCACACCCGCCGCCTTTGCGGCGACTATACATGTACTCAGTCTGCGAGAAAAAATGCGGTCAGCAGGCTCAATTTCTCGTTGTTTGGCAGACATGAGAGCTGATTTGTAGACATTCTTCAGGAACCGATCTGTTCGTTAGTCTGATGCCTCTTCAGTAGTTGCTTAAAGACTAGAGCAGCACATATGTGAAAAGGAATGGTCATGCATTGAAGGGGCAAGGCGGTTTGATTGTACGTCTATTTGTACCTCGCAGGGTCAATTGGCAAGTATTCTTGTTGTTGGTAGACTCGATGCTTTACTAGGCATCATTTCAAAGGAGAAAAGAGCGATATAGCGTTGCGATTTGTAGAATAGTTGTGGAACGTCCTTTGAGCTCTACCCGTGTCCCTCGAGAACATGCACTGGCACAGCGAGAAGGATATTACTGCACCTACGATTGGCTGCTTGGCTGTTTATCTCAGCCTGTTTAGCTGCGGGCGTATCTGTTGATCTCACAGTGGCCAAATACCTACGCTACCCTGGCATGTCGGGGTGCTGAGCAGTCTGGTGTCTAACAAGCACTGTAAACGTTGAAAAGTACTGATGTGGAGTCTGTCGGCTGCTATCAGGGTAAAACGCACCCACCCTGCAAAGCTAAGAGGCTCCTATTGAAGTATGATGTGGACGATAGCCTTTTAAGGGCTATTCTAGGATAGCCCTTTACCACCTTGCAACAGCGTGCATCGTGAGAGTTTACGCAGCAGTCCTGATTCTAGCTGCGTATATCGGCCATAAGACAGGGACTAAGAATGAGCGTGTGCACACCCCGTTTGCGTTCCTCGGATGCCAGAATACGTAGATTCCAGTAAGCGAACTTTGGGATCAGATGGTGAGTGGCAGGGAAGCTGTCCTGGGCAATGCAAGTATCGGAAAAACTCACACGTGTCGAACTCCCTCGACGCGCCTGTCAGAGAAGAAAGGCTGCCGTAACGCACCCTTGAGGTCTTTTGAATGATCGACGGCCCCGTCTGAAGCGTTGAACTTTAGCAATCCAGTATCATTGTCAATTCAATCTCCTGTTCAGCACTAGGGTTGCTAACGTGAACCTTACATAGCTCAACAGGTACCTGCGTAAGCGTAAGTGTGGTACCAATAGATTCGTTGACGAAAGTACTGTGAGCCAGCTGATCCAACAAGGTTAGCGTGCCGTTAGCCAAGATGCCTAAAACCTCGATTTTGGCCGCGTGCGTAGGTGTACTGATCTCAGATTGCAGCGAACATCCTCTCAGCAATCGGTCACAAAAGGAACGCCCGACTGACTAGGTGTACATGCAATAGTAGCCTGTCGATTGTACATCCAAGCCGAAATCAGGAAATCCACCCTTTTCAGCGTCATATATGTGCACGCAAACCAGCTCCTCTTCTAAGTTACAGTCACAGAACAAAATCGCAGCTAGTTAAAACATAGGGTAGGTCAAGTCAAGGCTGAACACGGGATTCGTTCGAAAGCTCTAGAACTCTGAAAGCGACTAGCTTCTTCAACGTTTACGAGATGAAGCAGTGAGCCGAAAAATGATCTCGTTGTGTGCGGGTATCAAGGTGTACGTTAGCGAGTCTAGGGCTGCTGACGTGAACTGAACTGAACCGGAGAGAGCTATAATAGAATTGTCGAACCTAGGAAACGCACCATTGATGAAAAGAATATACTCACAAGCTGTGCGTAGGCAAATTGACCATTGCTATCAACGACCCAAGCCTCCGGCAAGACACATTCCTACAGACTGCGAACCTTATCAACGTCTATTCTCTAATTTGAGATTATAGCGCGGCCACATCCAGTAATCTGGGACGTCACATGTTTGTAAGTGATTAAGGGTCTTAGAACGGGTACTCTTGGGGGCACAGAAATGATCTTGGCCGCACAAGAGTACGAAGTCGTTGCGGGAATGACGTAGCATCCTATGCGCAGGCCGAGAGGTGGGTCTCTGTTAGGACCAGAGCGACAAAATTGCGGGTGCAGATGTCCTCAGAATAAAGATAGACAGCTTCCCGGAGTAAACTTTTGAGCAGTTCGCTCGGAATAGGTCGTAGGCAGCACTTCCCCTCCGAAGCGGTGCAGGTATGAATCTTGGGTGCCGAGGCCTGCCTAGCGTCGTCAAGAGAGCCACCTGCGGAGTGCTTCTCTGCTCGTAGCATAGTATTGCGTCCTGAAGACCAAATCGTCTTTCCCGAGCACGCAACAAGTGAACACGGCTGTCGAAACTGCAACCTACCTGTCGCCAACGGTACTGCGCTCTGTTGGGCTGTGCCCCAAGGGAGTTTCCATCTCAAAACTGGAAAAGAAACACGTTCTGCTGGCATGAGAGTAGTGTCGGGGAGCGCAGGGCAACAGCCGCGGAATAATAGTTTCGTGAAATAGATATACAGCGTTCAGGAGGGGCTTTCAAGCCTTGCGTATGTAGAACTAGACTATTACACGACAATCAGCATTAGAGGTCCTCCAAGGTATATACAATTTTCTTCACACGCAAACTCACACAGCGAGGGGCGACGTCCCGGCAGTCGAAGGTGACACCGAGCAACCAACGTAGCTACAAATACAAGTAGGGAATTGACGAAATCGCAGTCGGAGAGTCAACCTAAATGACGTTTCCAAAAAAACATGATTGGAGTCGATAAGCATGATGGCGGCGCAATTCAAAATCCACCGCGTTACTTGATGCGTAAGGTTTTGCAGTCCTACCGAAACCTCAAAGCACAGGGGTGGGGGAGGCTCGATAGTGGGGACATCATCTGTACAGTGCTGCTTTGTCACAGTCTTCTTGCAACAAAGGCACGTCGTTAGACAGGGGAGCGCTTATGGTGGTTTCTCTACCTTCGGTTTGTGGGGAGAACTAAAGTGGAAAAGGCGAATTCCCACTCCATTGGGGGACATTTCTTAGTTTGTGATTGGAACTAGAAGCGTTCTAAGTTATTTTTAGCGTATGGCTAGTGCAAGAAGACGGGCGAAGAAGAACCGGAGTTCGCCACTTGGCTGACTTGTCTGAATTTTTCCGGTAGAGCATGTGCTTTCGACAAATGAGGTAGATATTCTCTGTGCAGATGGTTTTCCGCTAAGTTAGGGACGGTGATGTTCACACACTACGTCCTGCGCTCCTAGTCGCTCCAGCCTTTCCTGAATGTTTCGACACCCGAAAATAGACGCCGGTGAGTTTATATCGGAGGGAAGCATATGCTGAACACTCCTGCCTTTTACCGTCACCAGGCAGCTGTACTCTCTGCAAACCTTGACTCATCAGACTTGCTTAGAGACTTTAGGCAATAAGCTGACCTTCGATTGACAGCTACTATTTCTGCCAGCCTTTTTTAAGACCAGAAAACTACACTTCTGTCGGGACTCACGCCACGCTGCCAGTGCACACGGCAAGAATAAGCCCTGTTTGCTCCCACAGACTCGGCTCCGGGCGTACTGTCGATAAGTCTACTTGATGAGGTAGGGAGGAGTGCTGATACGGGTGAAGGACAAATGCATAATGCTTTCGTCTCACGCTGTGCATGCTCTGGATGAAAAAACTGTTCAATGCGGCGCAGGTGCTCACAATGGAGTTGAGTATGCATTTTCTATCTCTTATTGCTCTTGACTCAGGTGGATTCTAGCTGTGGTGGTGCTCTAAGCGTCAGTGAAACCCAAAGCATAACAATTCTCGCTGTTGCAGAAAGATATACGCTTATTTCCAAGACAATGTGGGGCCATCTTATCCGGCAAGAAGCTCAGTTTCACTCTATGGAACAACACCGCAGAAGCTGCTGTTGCCGACGAGAATTCTTCGGTATCAGTCTTTCCTTCCTGATGTGACGACCTTTGAAGCTCCGCTGGGTCTGAATGCGACGCATTCTGGGTCATTCACAAGGGGGAAAGCAGTAGACAACATATGAACAACCTTCACCCTAGGAATGCAGGAAAACCTTGTAGTGAATTGCGTATAAGGGGTGATCCGTACGTATGCTGGCGGTATGTTGAATAGAAGAAATAGCGCACCAAAGTGTTTTTAGCGCTGAGAGAAATTTTTTCCGCGCTGGAGCACGTGTGGGCTCTACCTGATAGATTTTAAGACGAAGGAAACCTAGTGCTATTGGCTCTTTGCCATAAGGAGGCATGGCAGGCAAACTGAAGAACAGATTGCCTCTCAACCAACACCTAGTGAGTACAAGGGGCAGATCACAAGGTCTGTGATAGAGTTGATAACCCCCAAGCTCATGGCGTTCTGAGGTATTTCAACAAGAATGGGTGCGGACCGTTATAATAACTGCCATAGAAGATCGAAGCCTGGGAGTAGACCACTACTGTACGGCAGAGTTCATCGTAAGGGGTGCCCAGGTTTCAAAAATGGCGAGCCACGAAATCATATGCAAACGGACACGGGACTCTGCTGGTGTCGATAGAAAAGCAGTGCTGTAGCGTTAAGTGGCAGAGAAACTCCGAGCGTGGAAACGTCTATTGAGGCGCGGATGGAGGTCGGAGGCATAGTCAGGGATGACGCACAAGACGGATCAGGGTTACTCCTAAACTGAGCCCACATTATTTCAGTCTACCATCTTAGCAACATGTCAATTCTTGCCTCGAACGTCGCGCAAGCGTCAGGAGTTTCTTTCTACATTATTGCGTCGTTACGTTTAGAGCTTTCCTCCGCGCACATCAGAAAGAAGTAAGAGACGGGGCGGGATGGCAGCGGATTCTGAAGCCGAGACAAATTCGTGTGCGCTGCCGTGCTCTTGAAAACGCGGACCGACAGCTGGCAGCATCTACTTCATTCAATGGAAACACGACGCAGCAATACTCATGCGTCTCAGGGCAGGTGAAAACTGTTACAGTGCTGCATTCCCAGCAAATATGAGTCAAACGACGCCTATACGTGCGCTAGATATCGCCAAAGATGTGTTCAAAGGCCTTTCGTTGAGGAAGAATAACGCTCAGTGCGGCATGCGTTGTTGCTGCGGTAGCCATTAGAGCATCAGAGCAGCAAGATGCATTGGACATATCAGGGTCTAAATTCAGGGTCGGTCAACTTCGGATTAACCACGTAAAGCAACGGCATGTATTCATAAGTGTTGGGTGATTCGATCTGCGGAGCGGAGGCACCGTCATTAACCACCTTTTAGTAAGCAACGCCGTGCGGAGATAGAGCGATTGGGACAGCGCTTCAGTCCTGTCCTTGCTTTGAGGCACCCACATGAAGCCAAGGAGTCGAGTAGTTTTCCTTCTGGGTGGTTTCTGTCCAAGAAGAGCTGCAGGATCATCTGGTGCTTTCTCCAGGTAGAGCTACATTTCGTAAACCTTGCGGTCCTTTCACCCACAGTGAAATTCTCCGGCATCGACCTTTTCGACAACTGCACTGACTTCTTTGAGCAGTGGTAAAAGCAATTTTGAGCAGATAGGAGGACGCAAAGTACTGATGCGGGCTCCGTCTTTCTATCATACTGCACTGTGTAGCACTGATAAAGAAGTAGGAGTACAAATGCGGCCTCAGGAGGGCGTTTGCAGTATGGCGATCACGCCATATGCGTTCTACACGGAAGGCTAACCGCCCTGCGTTTGGTAGCATATATTTCGCGTCAGTGAGGCATCATAAGGCCATTTACTTCTCAATCCTACTCATTCTGTGGAGGCGGCAATGCACCTTCTTGAATGCTACACTCCTCCTGATAGATTTGCATATACCTAAACATTTCCAGTTATCGGAAGCTTACCAGTGCAGCAGGTCATGCCGTCGTGCGACGTGCTTATTCGCAGTGTGTTCAAGGTACTCAGCAAGCAGCTTATACAACCCGTGATAGACGCATACAGCCCATTGTGAGCGTCGATAGCTTCTAAAGTACCATATGGTTGTTCTCAATCAAGTCCCTCTGCACGATATCGTCAGGCTAATTCCTTTTATAAAAGTCATTGTAGCGGTGCATACATAATATTTGCTACAACTACACCTGGGCGCGTAACGACAGACACGTATGCAGTTTTGCGCGTGCAAAATTGCGCAGTAGCCTTGTGAAATTCTCAGTCAGGCGCCTTCGGACGTGGATCCCTCCACCCTAATCAGGTTTGTACAAAAGTCATACTGGATTAGTCGGCAGCCGCAGCGACTCCCCCAAACTCGTGGAGCCCTCTGCTCGCAGGCAGTTTACACGGAAGCTCTTAGTGGAAAACGTGATGAACAGATAAATTATCGTACTTGGAAGCACTGCCTCGTGAGCACATTAGAGCTATACAGATTCGAGAAAGCACATTTTCGAGAGTTCCTGCACTCTCTTTACACAAGTGAGCAAATGCGATAGGGACGAATGCGGAGTCAGATGAGAAGTAAAGTAGTTGATATAATGTGGCACAAGGCACAGTCCTCCGGATGCTTGCAAAGCACGATGCCTTGATCCTATCATTATCTTCGGTGTCAGTCCTGGTCATATTGCCTATGATTACAGGTACTATTACCATGCAGTTGTTCCTATCATAAACCGTCCTTCTTTCTAGTCCTACCGCCGTCAGTACGTAAGTGCACGGTGAAAAGGGTGATGAACATTGTCGGCGGCATATGATAAAGAGGGGTGAAGCGAAGACGATGGGGCAGTACGGCTTTGTTGGCGCGTCGCACTCATAGGTGCTACGTCGCGCCGATGAATACATTTCCGATCGGGGCCCGCAGTGTTCTTCTGTGACAAGTGCATGGTGTAATCCACATAAAGCCTGTTCAAAACCTACAGGTGTACAAGCGTCAACTTCTGCGGTCTTTGTGCCTCATCCTTCTTGCTGCCAGCGCTGCAGTAAATGCTGCGCTGCAGCTTAATAGCTTTTTGAATCAATGTAGACCACGGGAAAAAAGCTACTGTTCAAGGCTTGCTCGCGATAGCATCACTAGAAGAGAGAAGAAGAGTTGAACTAGGGGTACATCAGTGCATTTGTAGTGAGAGAAGTCTAACATCGAAAACCTTGATTTTCATCCATCAAAACCGCTTTCATCTACTGCAAAGCCGCCGGTGTGCGGGAGAGTTTTGACATGCACAAAGCGAGTGTGCCAGTCCCTGCTGCGGCATCATGGGCTGCATCGGTGTGCTTCTTTCCAAAGAGATGAGATTTGAGATTTTGTTCATCGTCTCCTGTGGCCGTGTGCACGCTATTTAATAACTCTGAAGGTCACTGATAACTTACCTCGATGAATGCATGCGGCCGTGCGCCATCGTCTGAAGAGTTACTCGGGATTCTTCGTAAAAACAGTTGATTAGGCCTGCACAGATGACGGTGTTTTGACATGCCGCAGTATGTGTGAGTCCTTGTATCTGATAGAATATTCTATTGGACAAGCGGCTCAAGGACGAATATGGCGCATTAGGAGCAAACTGCGACATTTCGACTTCCACGCAACGATAGTAGATCTCGCTGCTAGTCTGTGGGAGGCGAGAGTGGGTCGGATGTGAACGGCGCTGCAGCATTCCTGGACATGCGAGAACGCGTCAGTAAGGAAAAAGAGCAAGGTGAGTCACAATTTTCCAGGACATCTCAGCGGCCTCTGCAATATATTCAGAGAACCGTGAGTTGCACCATATCCGGCTTGTACGGGTTCGTGTAATATACTGAATCTACTGATCACTCCGCCCGCCACGGAAAAACTCGGGACCATACGTTCTACTTGGCACAGCAAATATAGTACTAGAGGCTGCTGCTATAAAGCTTGAAAAATTGCTAGATTCATTTGTGTGTTCGTGGGCACATCTGAGCATCTGTTCCCTCGTGGGTCACGCAGACGATGGAAATGCCGCGACGACTGTGACAAGGGCATGACGGCCTTGTGTGAACTTTGTTCCCGGTTCCCATGTTCGCCTGCGCCATTGAATATACGAATGTGTCTCCCGGGAGAATCTCCTAGCAAAGCGGGCCTTTGAAGCACAACTAGCAGCACGCACCGGCCTATCTTCCACAATGCGACAGCGGAATTTGCAAAATTCTCGTTCTGCACAAAACAGACCTCAGCTCGAAGCTGTAGCTTCTTGTGACAAAGGCAATGCTGTCCGCAGAGTACCCTTCAATACATGTGGTAGAGACCGGCAGACTGACAGCGACGCGCCACCGGAGCAAGAGTGGAAGTTACACAGAAATTCCGTGGTTTTTGTCCCAGTCCAGTCTCAGAATAGAATGGGAACTTGATTGAAGCGCAGAACGGATTCCGCTGCAAGAGGCGTTCAAACGTGGACAATGTATGGCAGGTATTCTACAGGTCAAAAATGACGCAATCGTGCACCATAACCCGTCAGCTCGTAAGCAATTCATGCGAAGAGGTTGCAAGTTACTCGCAGCTGGTACACGGAAGGGTCAGCGGGTCACTAGGGAAGCCACCGGTTCTTGCGTACTGCACTTCGCTTCTCGTGTGAAGTGCGGCGACGCCGCACTCCAGATGCATGCATTCACTCAGAGGCTTCTACGCAAGAGGTCAGTAGGTCGCGCACATCCAACACAGGGGCAGATCGCCTGTAGCCTTCTTCTGTCGCCGGAGCTATACCTAGCAGTTATTGGCTGCCTGCACGACCGGTGAAGACCCACTGCTCGTTCAGGCGCACCGTAACTGAAACCGCACCACGTTAGATCTATTAGAAGTCGTTAGCTGCAGCGCAGTCAGTGTCTATGAACTTGATGACGTACGTTGGAGGCGTTGGCAGCCGCAGTTGCTTTCAATTGCTTTCCCGTTTCGCAGTTTTTCTAGATTGCTTCCTGTGTGAGTGCTGCGTAGTGTCCTGAAAGAAGTCAGAAGTCAACAGTGCTTCGATTATAGACTTACAGGTGGACGGTTGATGGTTGTTACCGTCAAGCCTCTGAAGAATACGCGCGATTTGAAAGGCAATAGCAGCAGCAGTGGTGACGACAAGCGCAGATGCATAGCATCGAAATATTAGAGTATGCCAGCCCGCTTGTGCAGAGACATGTACTGGAAAATTCTAGGATGATGTCGCCACGAGCTGCTTGGTGACCTGATCAGGTTACCCTAGAAGCTGTTTCTGCTTTGTAACGGCTCCTGTTGGGTGTGTTGGTCACGAACGTGAAGTTAGCAAGAGAGTACAAGACCACGGGTGCACTAAGACTAGCGCCAGCTTGTAGAAAACTACACCGGAGAAGTAACTCTCTGTAGGGGGAGAGCGCACACGGTTAGCACGCTCCCACATCGGAGGAGATTTGCCTGATGTATACACCGGTGCGGGGAAAGTTAGCTTCGCCGGTAGAAAGCAGGCACAGCGCTGACATGAGGAGGGAGCCAACGGGAAATGTTGCATTGCATATAACTCAATCCATCAGTCACACTTGCGGAATCCCTGTCAGCTCTGCGTGCAGCTTGCAACAGTCAAAAAATTGGCCTCTGGTGAATTATGTCTTGCACACCTAAAAATTTGCCCCCCCGGGATACTTTTTTATCCGCCTGCCGGACGTCTGCGTGCTGTGCTGGCTCTACGAACTGCAGTTGAAGGTAAGCTGCAAGGCTTTTCTATGCCGTACCGCGCGGGGCGAACTGAGTCATCACGCTTGATGCACCGGTCACAGTTGGCAATAAGACCTTTCAGACTTTATGGAACTTAGCTGCAGGATCCATACAGTGACGGAGTGCCCGATCGCTGTCAGCTTGGCATGCAGGTGCCATGCAGCAGATGTTTAGGCGAATATGCGGTAAGGCCACGCAGCAACCGTATAACGTCAGTCAGTGTGCCGTGATGTGGAATCCACCATCGCTTTGTACCACACGTGCTTCAGCACCGGAGACCAAATGTAGCTTATGCAGTCTGAAAACAAAGTATGATGGCCTGCTTGTTTCCAGTGACATTAATGCTCACCCTATCAAGCACCTAACTGGTTGTGTACAATTTATTACGCCAGCGGGTTCTCGTTCTGCTGCGGAAGGATTGAGATTGTGGAGAGCACTGGTAGTAGCAGTCGACACGTTCGGCCTTACGAGTTTTCTTATTTGTCCACATCTGAAGACATGTGACCGCAAGTACCCTTTAGTTTTTTATACCACAGTCGCAGATGCAACGCTACAGGAGCACTTCTGTACGTTTAATGATCTCGGTTTTCAGTATTATATAGAAGGGAAGCGTTGGATTTGTCAAAGATGACACATACCGGCACACTCTGCCTAGGAAGCGTAAACATCATTGTACGCTGGAGACCTTACCTACACTGCAAAGCGCCTTCACTAGACGGATTAACGGAGTCAGAAGATGCCTTTGCTTGGCCTACTACTCACGTTCCGATTTGACGGAGCAGGCTGGTGACAGCACCGTGTCTCGAGGCATAACACCGCACCCACGTACCTTGACAATAGGAGTTTCTGTAGCTTGACGACAGGCGGATAATTGTTTCTGAGGTGAGTACCGCCCTAGAACAAGCGTTTGCGCCTGAACACAAGCACGTGAGTCCCCTGCTCAAAAAAGGGTGCTGCACAGGAGATACCATCAAGTACGAGATGAATAGAAGCTCTGAGCCTGTTGTCATGGCGCAAAATCAACGAAGTTCGGGCAGGTCCAATTCTATTAGCTGTCTGGCCTTACAATATTTTTCGAACCTCGAGATTCATCCTGCCCGATATAACTTCAGAGTTGCCAGCGCATGCGAGCGAGTCCTGTGGAACTTTTATATGAAAGAATCTCTGTACTCGATGTCGGTTGAGGCCTTGGCCATGCACCTGAGCCGAGAGACAAACACAATCTATACCAGTGGACACGACAAGCACAATATGTGCAGCAATGTATTGAGTTTGGTAGTGCTTGACCGGTTTCCAATCAGCCAATACGAAGGCGTGGTGACTTGCAGGAGTCGTGTCCTCGCGCGACGACGAGCTGACGGCATCTGAGCCGCTGTTTCCAGTCAGGTGTCAGACGGTCAAAAATTCACGCAATGAAATAGCAGTTTGCGGCTTGCTGTGCTGAGTATACGAATGGACTATTACCGCTGATAGACTGTTGATAAATGGGATGACGAGGTACCACCCTGTGTGCAGACAGAGGTAGCTGCGTAAGGTTCATTTAACTGTTCAAGCAGGATGTCACTGCTTCGTACTGCGGCTCCAGCGGGGATCCGCTGAAGCACGACTGAAAGAAGACTAATGCTCTTCTTTGCCACTGTGTTCTTTCTGACGTGTTTGTTGAGCTCAGAAACTTTGTGCGCGCCGGCCCTGCATGCAGTAGGCGTACGTACAGGCGTTAGGGAACTCCCGGCGAACAGTTAAGGAATATCTCCCTGCATGAAGTCGAAGAGCTACGCTTTTTCCGACTTGACAGCCAGGGCTGCTGGCTCTTGTTATTGACGCCAGTGTATCCATTACTGTAGATGACAGACTATGAGTAGAGTTGAGGAGAGATGGAAAAGATCCTTAGAAATATTCCACCTCCATCTTACTTTTCACGGCTACATCACCTTCAGTAAAAGGTGTCATGCTCCGCGTGGGGAGTTTAATATGAGGCGGCATCGCCATTGCATCCGCCTGTGGGCTGCTCAAGACAAGCACCTTGTAAGCTACGGCGCAAAAACCATCTGATTCTGGCGTGCACCCCGACTATAGGGACGAGTGAGACTCACCACGAGGGGGAATGATCACTGGGCGCACAAAGGATCTAGACACACCAGTGGCACCTGGCATGAACCAGTGTACACGTTACTGCGGTTTCCTCTACTAAACCCAATGTGTACGATTTTTTGTCTCTACCTGAAAAAAGCGCCTCACTAGCGCAGAAATGCTGACTTGCCAGTGTTCACTAGCCATGAAACCGATTGACTGCGTGCCGTTCCTCTTTCTAGCTGTGGGCGGCCGTGTCAGACCCTAAGAATCTCTATTTTTGCTCTCTGTGCATGCATGCGCGGTGGAATACGTGGGCATTGAACGAAGCGACACCAGCGTCGACGGGTGCAACATTTAGAATGACTGCGGAGAAGCTCATCTGGTCTACCTGCACTGGGAAAAGCAGCTTCGTGCCGTCCCTGCATCCTCGCGGGCACGGAGCATTTTCCTAAAAGGACCATTGCACAGGGACTTGTACTCGAGACTTTTGCAGGGCATATCGTCTAATAACTTATACCCACATATGTTTTGCGGCCATGCGTGCATCCAGAAAAATGCGAGGACATTATGCTGGGCGATCACTCTGCAGAACAGAAGAGTCCCCAGGCCGGCAGGGAATGCTTTTGTCCGTGTTTCGCCTCGAACCGCTTAGGCTATATTACGCGTCTGAGTTCTATATGTTGGAGGAGAGTGGCATGCGATTTTAAGAGGGACAAAACGCAAAACTTCACAGGAAGTACGGATTTTCCTCGTTTACAACGGTAGCTTCGAGTATGAGAACGTTGTGGCGAAGGTTTGCTGAGGAAGCGCAGCCCAAGGGATCCGCCGAGAGGTGTCAGAGGATACTCCGGAACTGGATCTCTTTATAAGATCAGCACACTGCGACGCTGGATTGTGGACGCAGTGGGTAGCATATGGAAAGCAAATTAAGTATTTCAAGCCATGAGATATGTAGACATGAGCACCTTTATAGCGAGTAGAATGTGGTAGTGATAAAGAGCAAGCGCTATTTTAGACGATCATGCGGATTTGCTGCCATCAGGCAGTAAGCGCTGGAGTGTGCAAGCCTCGACATTCAGGGGCTGCAACGCTTGGAGAAGGCGTCCAGTAAACATGCGTATATCCCTGAAACGGATGTATAGAGCATGACTGTGTTGCACCTGTTCCTGCTTCGCTATCGTAATCGTACTGAGGTGTGAAAAAAGTGCGGACAGCTAACAAACTGGAAATAGCTCGGCAAGGCCGTCAGCGGGGCGTCAGGAATGTCTCTTCTTGCCTCCCCTCTTTCAAACACTCGCTTCCTGCTTCGGTCATCGCCCGGAAACAGGCATCGCCACTTTTTGCCAAGTGGCCGTAATAACGTGAAGAATCGAGGTGCGTTCATCGAGCTTGACGCTCCGTCGCCGTTGGGACCAGCTCGTACAAGGATTTGCTAGAGATGCTTAACCAGGGCACGCTCATCCCCACAGAGGAACATGCCAGCACAGCAACGTGCCGTGTACCTTCGTCTTGTGATTGCGTGTTCGACAGTTGATGTCAGCCAGCGTAGCGGTAGGCGTATTCGGTGAAGGCCATCAAGGCGAAAGCGCAATGTCAGCCTAACCGACTAGTGTGCTGAGGTTCCTGCTTTCACGGCAGCACCTCGGAACATCGAGTATCACGCCGAGGCGCGCTCTCGGCTGCACGGGGGAGACTGTGCCACATAAACACTATAAGCACACCGGCGTATCAATCTCAGTACAGAAGTTTATACTCATTCGTGCGACAACCTAGGGTCCAAGGATGGTATTGGAAGATTGACACCTCATTGGGTGCAATTATCGAACCTGGCTAAATGTGGTCTGCTGCAATTTGACCTTGTGATCAGCTAGTGGGTTGCGGAATCGCTCCGCCGTCTGATCGATGTCTGTTCTATGGAAATCGAAACACGTTACTGCGCTGACCGAATATATTAAAAGCCGTAAATGTTGAAGCACGTTGCTCTGTCGGTCGCAGCGGAACGCGAGACTGCAGTGACGCACATGTTCACTCATTCCGGATATCTCGTTGTCGGCGGATATCCCGCGCAAGGCTTGGAGCTTTAGACAGTACGAATTGCTGCGGGTGTTCCAACAACGGTGCTGTCTCAGTTCCAGAGGCAGTATCACTGGGTTCATTGACAACGCAGAGGCGGTGCCCACCGGCTCTTCCAATTCGGCCAAGGACTCTATCAGCAACTGCGCGCATATGCCTGTTCTTTCGAATGTTCTAGCGGTCGACACCAAAGCATGGCTTTTGAGTTGCTTGCAATAGAACTAGTCCCCGCATTTCGCTAGTATCCTGCATCAATATCAGAGGGCATACCACTCTGTCGCTTCGCTACTGAGGACAGCCTGCTCCCTGGGAGGAACATGCGGACCATTTTCAAGGTCAGTGAGAAGATTCAACCAGAGCACCTTAAAAGATTCTAGGCTATCCACTTCATTGAAACCCTTCAAGATCTCGAAGGTGGAGCCAGAAACAAAAACTGATGCGTCCATGGACTGTCAACGCAGGAAATGGAAAGATAATGGTGGAGGGCAAGCCAGCGAGCGTGATGTTACCGGTCCGTCCGCAGCCTGTCCACAGATGGGCTTCAGGAAAAGTGCTGACCTAAAGAAGACGGAATGTTAATCGTCGGATTAAGTACATAAGCGAAATTGTGAGTAAACATGATTGCAAGTCTACCTTATTCCGTAAACACCAAGTTTTGATAGAAGAAACGGCGAACGAAACGAATAATCCACATGTTTAGCTTCCTATTTATAATGGATCCCGCCTGTTGCTGAGGGCTTTCGTTAAAGACACAAATAATCACCGTGTTTTGTACCCCGTCTTCAGATGCAACACAGAAAATACGACAAGGCCCGAATTGCGTAGAGCCAGAACCTGAGGATCACAGCCTCTTTGGACAGAGGGACTGGAGACTGGGAGTTCTACAATATAAAACATGCAAATAATCTCTGAAAACGACCTAGCTAGGGGGTGCCATGAGTGTTCAGGCATCGCCCACGGAAATCAGACCTGTAAACGGCTTCACATCAGTTTGCGGGCGCTGCGTCTGAATAAGCCCTTTTCGGTGCGCCGGTATAAAGAAAAACGGAGTATAGCATGGAAGGGGTCCTCCTCAGACAGCGCTACCGTACGTCGCATGCGCTTGTGTCCTAAACAGAAACCATGCTTGCGCCGGCAGCATCAACCAAAAGATGACGCTCTCTTCATTATCGGGCACGTGTTCACGGGCGTGATGCGTTGCTTGGAGAACTGGACAACTTTGCAGGACGCATGAGGGAGTGCATGTAGACGCTTTATCTCGTGTCGGAAGAACGAGGCGAGCGCCGGGCACTAACAGAGACCTGACCGCCTAAGGCTAGCTAATGCCCGGGGCCCGGCGAGACACCTCAGCTTTCCGCAACTGCTCCGTACTGCATTCTGTAGTCCTTGACACCCAAGATTGCCCAGCAAACCCTGCAGCACGACCACACGTGAATGACATCACGGCAGTCTCTGAAAGGCGACGGTGCCCATGGATCCGTTCAGAACGGTCATGGGGTAAGAACATCAGGCACAGATATATGAGTTGAAAGCAGGACTGTGCCTCTCAAATATTATAACAGCGCAATCATCGGCAGCCGCAATAAATACAGCTGCCTATCCCACCATACAGCCGATGTTTGCAGCGAAAGGCTGCTGACGTGCCGGTCAAAGCCAATGCAATGGCTATTCCGCGCGTTTGCTTAATACCTCGGAAAGCCCAACCCTCGACGGACAACCACGTAGCATCGCCTAAGTGGTGATTTGTTGACTCCAGACGAGCGCACTGGGAGCGCTTTGCCGAGGATAACATGATCATATACTTCTAAACACAAAGCTAACAGAGGTGTCTTATTTGCTAGCTATTAGATGCTTATTTAGTGGCGCTTGCGTTTCGACGGACCTAGTAGCACAGAGGCTTCCCCGCACAGAGCTAGCAGCAGAGATTACTGCTACTCCGGAGTTTTCTGGAACTACAATATTGCAGTTTGCACACCCAAGAACGTTACGGCCCCCAGCCGCTTTACCTGCATAGTGGAAGTATAAGGCAGCGTAGATCTGAGCTAAATCGCTGAATGAACTCAGTGCAGGAAGAACATACGCCGCGCGTTATGCAGTTGATCAATGATGATCTCAACGGAGCTAGCCTTGCTGTGGTTTGCTAGCGGCGCAAGAATGGTGAGAGATATAGTCAGGATTGTGAGCATTCCCTATTGACACTAGGTTTGCGGGCTATCTCTTTTGCACAGGAATCAGTGAGATGCAATGAGGGGGGGAATGATGAGTAAATATGCTGCGAAATCGTATCGTCCTCTTCAAGCATTTGTGTCGTTCACTAACAGAGTCTGCGACTAGCGTGAGGCAGGGCTACAAAAAGCCAAGCAGGTTTTTTAAGCGATCTGCTTCGTTCCTACAGACGTGGCAATGGTGTAGAAGGTTTTGTTTATTGGCGCATTTTTAGACACCGCTTGCTCAAAGGATGACTGACATACTACAGCTCTATTCTTTTGCAGCACGTATCGCGTCAGCCACGCCATTATGACCGACAGCAGGCCAATAGTTAATATACAGCGTGTGATCATGTCGAGCCAACGAGCTTCCCTCAAACACTGAATACAGGTAAGCGCAGTCAGCGCATCGTACAAGCGCCGCTGCAGACCACCTGCAGCTGTCCAGACTCTACATATCACCTAGTTAAGATGAGAGTGTTGTGTTTGCAGTACAACAAACACTCCACGATGGTCTAGGCGTAGCTAGTTGAAGCTTCAAAGCGACTGTCGACTTACGAAATTCAAAGTACGGTTGGCTCAAATACCCACGGGGCACGTCTGCGGCCACCGCGGCGGGATGTATCGCTTGCTAACGAGTCCGCAACCGGATGGGCCAGTCTTCATAAATACACTTCCGAGTACCACAAAAGCTTAAAAATCGCATCTTCACGAGGCCAGACTTCGCGATGGATCGGCGAAAAAAGTACTCCGTCACGAAATCATGCTTTATCTTTTGAATGTTCATAGTGCCATCTTTCGCAACAATTTGTGAAACAGTCGGTGCAGATGTCGTGATCTTAGACACGACTTGCAAGAATAGTGGGAAGAAGTTGGCTCCGTTGAAGCAGATCAGATGTAAGCGGCCCGTTCCGCAGAAGCGCAGTTCCCACCTGTGCGACGCGAATAAATTGTTTATTGAAGGCGGTTGCTGCTACCCGTCTACACAAGTTAACTCGCTTTTGAGCGCAGCGGTCGGAAAAGACACAGTCGGTTTTTTCGCCTGCTTGTCCACAGGTATAGAAAGAGGCGCCAGCCAGATTTGGTCTATATTCCATTGCACAGAAGCTGTAGAATGTGTGAACACAAGTGTAAAGCAGCCTGATTTTGGGAAACTTCGTAAGATCCAAACTACGGCAGCTTTCCTAGTGTTCAATTTGCAGGGTACCGTGAAACTTTTACCAAATGCACCAAAGGTATTAACTATGTGTTGAAAGCCCCCAGAAGTCTGCCTTGTTGCCAGCCTCGGGATACAAGCAGCGTATTAGTCTGGAGAACTTGGGGATATTTCTCTAAGCTTGGCTGGCTTTTCTCTTCTGCGTGCAGTGGATAGCGCTCAATGTTTGCATGCATTCGGTGTTCAGAATACGTGCGCTGTGGAGCAGACGATGTATGGCTATGGTAGAAGCTGTAGAGCGTCACGTGAACGTCAAGAATATTGAGGTGGCATTTGGCTTTCATTGTATCTGTGCCGCCACCGCTACAAACACACGCTGACAATGCACTCATTACGAAAGGGGTCATACACGAGGATGAATAATTCTGTCGACCCGGCACAAGTACTATGACCGCAACGCTGCGTGGAAACGGCAAGAGCTGACCGACACGAACCGACAGTAGCCCGCAGTGTGGGGCTCAGCCTGCGAAAGCATCTCTCACGCGTGCCCACCATCCTAGCCACCACAGACACGCGCGTTTGCATTACACGAGTTCCAAACTACATGGGAGCAGACCTTCATAGATTCGAGCTTGATGAAGCATGTGAAGTTATAACTGTAAAAACAAAAGACCTCAGTGCGCTACAACCTGTGCCCTGCATAGCTGACGGAGCAAGCAACGGACGGAAGATGGAAAACTAGAGGAGCGTGCTGACGAACAAATTAGTACGAGAGAATATGATACTTGCTTCTGAAATTTCGTTCTCAAAATTCAGGCCAGGTGTCGACCATTCCAAGGAATGGAGATCTTGCGTAATGGTTCTTTGGCACCGTAGTGGCCCCAAACACAGGACGGCGTTTGGCGCCACAGCTGCAAAGCTGGAGGTAAAAGCGGTCGTCACGCATTCGCAAGTCTCACTGAGCTTCAAAACCGCTTGCGGCTCTGTGTCTGGCGAAAGGGGATGCGAGGAGGCTGCTGGTGCTGCTGGTCTCTCCACACGTAGAGGACTACAGCGGCAGGATACATAAACAATCTTCATCGCGGCATTGTCACTGGTCACTTGCTTCTGAATCTCAGAAGTATGTGAGCTTGAATGTAAACGCCAGTAATTGTAGCAGGAACGCACAAAAGACCAAGATATATCTCCCACCAAGAGTGTGAAGCTCTTTCCAGCAGCCAGCTAGAACAGTCAGAAGTGGTGTGTTACGCCTCGAGACGTTGCTGCGATCAGCATCCACAAAGTGCAACATGACTTTCGAACGCAGATATACGTAACAGGATGTCGCATCGCACTGTGTGTGTCGTGCAGCATTTGGACCGGCATGGTCGGGTACGGTACGAGGAAGCCGCTGACTTCACCGTGCACAACTGCTTTTCATGGCGCTTCTTATCCCACGGTCTCAAATAAGATGCCCCTTGCCTGGAGCACTTTGTTTTGCTCATCAACGGTGGGAGAGGAAGCAGCGCTCTGTCTCGGTGAGGGACCAAAGCTCTGCAAAGTCTGCTGAATGTAAAAAATTAAGGCTCAACGTTCCTGCGTTCACATACTAGAACAACGAGACCTTCTTTCACGTGTTCGAAGACTCGAGAAAAGGAGCCCTACTGGGCCCTTTATATCTGCCATGTGCTAGTGTATACGCAGTCCCTCACCACGCCGACTTGCCTACAATGAAAGTTGTGCACGTGTTTTTGAGCAAGGTGTTTTCGACGAACGCACAGCCTTTCTTGATCCGAGTGGTACGCGGATGAGCGCATGATGATATTTTCGTTTACAATTGTGGGAGGCGGAAGTACCAAGAGACACTCTACAGCAGGGAAAATGTGCCGCGGGCAAAGGAAGCTAGGAGAGACTTTCAGGGGACATTGGTCGTGCAAATGTTTGAAGTGGCATTGAGTTACAGAGTTTTAATCTCGTGTGCCCTAACAGGGGAGGTCATGCGCGAGCGCGAGCAGCGCGGACCTGCGATTACCTGGTCATTAGGCACTTTAAGGATAGCGGTGCTACTGTCGAGTTGTGTGACTATGCGATGCGCTCTTTGCGTCCGGTGCGAACGAAGTACGAGTGTGCACAATGATGTTAGGTGGATACGGACGCTAAACCGCCGACGCTGCTATTGCCGTGCTGAAGAAAAACGCCAGGGTGGGTTGCACTGAGGGCTCTACCAAAATAACTGGACCGTCTACAAGCTGGCATCCGGGCAACGTACGATGAAGGCGATATGTGCTTGCTTTGACATGCAAAGGGTTCACGCCGTGGTCGGTGTCAGCACTTCCCTACGGCCCATACGAGCCAGCAGCGGCGAGCCACAAGTAAGAAACACACCCACGCTGCTCTACATGCCTGAAAGTAACCAACTCCTTCTTCAAGGAATCTGTCGAGCAGACCTCAGTTGCAGGCGCCCTGAATATAAGACGCAGGCCTTTCCGTAGGTTTATCTAATGGCATGGAACTGCTTTGCATGCAGCACACCATTGCCTGACGCCGCAGATGTGCAGCGCGCTGGCGAGCGACTTCAACTTTGTCAGGAGGTTTCGGAGTGCCTCAGTATTCTGAGCTCGCATCTCGGAGCGCACCACTCTGAAAGTCCACTAGCATCGGAGAAGGCAACTTCCAGACCTAGCGGGGTGCCCGAAAAAAGCTGAGTAGCACCCTCGTCCGTGAGAGTGTCCTGGTGCATACTTTTGATCGTAGAGTCACCCTGCTGGCACGAACACCGT
Source organism: Ochotona princeps (assembly GCF_030435755.1). Taxonomy (NCBI): domain Eukaryota; kingdom Metazoa; phylum Chordata; class Mammalia; order Lagomorpha; family Ochotonidae; genus Ochotona; species Ochotona princeps. The sequence goes on along the minus strand of NW_026698926.1, from coordinate 41,376 downwards.
TCTATTTTCTCAGACCAAAGTGTGTGAAGATTTCTGTGAGAAAAATATGTATCTGCCGGGTTTGCCTCAGCTACGCAAGCAGGAAAACGTATAAGCGGCTTGTATGTTTCCGTACCGGGGATCACGTGTGACTGGTATCAGTCATAGGTTCAGCTTGCACAACTGAAGGCACTGGAAGTAGTGCCCCGTCTCGTCCTTTGCTGGTCTCTCTTACTCTATCCAGAAACGAAATTGGTAAATGATTTGTTGCACTACCTTGACACCTAACAGTGGGACATCCTTTGACTTTCTCTTTGCTAAGGGATAGCATACAGTGCATGGAGTAACTTCTCTACGTAGCCAGGGGTAAGACATCATCTGGAAACGTGCAACAGAAAATTCTTGGAGTATCTTGGTCTCCTGCATCCTTCCCGTTTTCCGCGTCAACGCCGGCTGCGTACTCCTGAGTAACTTGCTGATAGAGAATGCGTGTGCTAGTAACATTTTAGTAAGTCCTGCAGCTGAGGGCACCACTTTGCTACAGCCAAAGAAGAGGTGCTCATCGTTGAGTGCGGCAGGGTACAGAAACCTGAGCTGCAGCTCCCTATGTGGTAACATGTGTCCTCCGCTCGGCATGCAGTCCTCAGTCTCTAAAATACGTCGAAACTTGGACACGAATAGGCACTCAGTAATCGGCGTAAAGCATAAGCATTTTCAATGGCTAAGTTACGAAAACTGCCCTTATTCAAGCTCCAGGGGCTGGTGATAGGGCGTCAGAAGTGCTAGATGAAAGAGCTCGAGACGCAACTTTGTATAAGCAGGTTCGCGCTCTGCAACCACTGCAGATAACAGTCTCTCAAGTAGGCCCTACAGTGCAGAGTAATGTGAGCCACGCTTATATGCACACAGGTGGCACGCAGTCGCTGGGATTATGCAGACAGTGTATCTTAGAAATTCACGCGATTAACAGGATATCAGGCACGAAGGTTATTACGTTTCGGGAGCTTAGAGGAGCGTTTGTTTTTAGGAAAGCATGAAGAATGACACGGAAACTCTGCGCACACTTTTTCACGGTTTCCTAAAGGCAAAAGCTGGCAGCGGCGTCACCCCCGGTGAAATGCCGGCGGAATGCAGTATCATCAGGCAATAACACGCTTTGTGAGAAGTGCACACGCTGACCAGATACTGGTGGTGTTTCTCTAGTCAAGTGGATAAAAGGGCGGTGCTTTTTATATGCCGAAGGGAGATTTTATTTGTCGCTGCTACTAGGTAAGGCTTTTTCTCTGCTCAGTAAATACTACTGGTATGTTGCGCTGGATACTCGTTACACCTACAACATCTCTGTACTCGCGACTGGATACAAACAAAAGGTGAAACTGACCTGCTGACGGGAACACTTGCTTGCAGCAGCATCTGACCTTGCCTATAGCAAAAGCTTACACTTTTGCGTAAAAGCATCGTAGTGAGCCACGGGAGACGACCCGTCGTTCTCAATCTGGACCGCAGGAAGCAAAGCTAGAGAATGGTGATCTCTGCAGACGGGTCCCACGGCGGATGCGGTATGAAAGCACGATTGCGCGGGAAGCTTAGCTATGAATCCTAAAAAGTGATCATGTCTTTGCAGCAGATTCTAGCGATGCTGGAGAGTTCGGCTGTAGATGGTGGACATTAGCAGATTGGCTGGGAGTTGGTGCGGAGTTGAAGCGGCGGGGTGGTGACAAAATATTGCACCGCGTTAAAGATAGTGTGGAAATGATGCAGTAAATATAGATGTCAAGCATGTTTTTGCCGTTCTTGGACCGGCTGATGCAGTGTAGTTAGGCCTGCGTCAGGCGGTTAGACATCTCAGCAAACTACTCAAGTACTGCCATAATGCGTGAGAAGACTGGCCAGGCAGCGTGTTTGACCTACTGCCTTGAGATTCGCTTTGGCTTTCAGATTGTGCCTGCCTTCCTAAATGTTACCCTGAAAATCAGGTGCTGAAAAAAAAGCGCCAACAAGCGCGTTCCTAGTTGCTGACATATCATTAGCTCGATCGTATCAGGTTAGCAAGCTGCACGGTCCCCCCGCTACCGTAATGGTACCGACCGTTTTGCCACGGCGCAAGGAAGGAAGTGTCCGCATGCTAGGGAGTCAGGCTCAGAGTGTAGTGTGCGGAGCTCGTAGGGCTCTAGTTTAAGGCTGCCTCTGTAAGAGTCGCCCTCTGGAGTTAAGTTTGCATGGCCGGAAGATTATGCCTGTCATACCATCATTGCACCGCACGTGCGTCGGTAGTAACTAATCATAACACCGAAAAGTCATGTATGAAGGACACTGGGCTCTTCTAAACCTAATGGCTCGCAGAAGCTCAGTAGTGAGCCCTGCACACGTTAGGCTTTTTCCTTCGTCGGGGTGAAGCTTCTGTCTCTTCAGCTGCAGTGGCGGGTGGTGCGCGTGGGATCCTACGAACGAGATCGGGCTGGAAACACTCTTGTATGGAAGCATTCATCCTGGTATTGAGTGTTGACAGCTCTACGTAAGCGTGCCAGATATGCTGAGTGCATATGCGCTGCTAAGTCTATGACAGTGACCGGCAGATCATAAGGCCAAACAAAAACGTGCGGCAATTTTAAACCAAGATCACCTCTGAATGAATATCCATACCTGGAGATGTTCTTCTTAGGACGTCCGCAAACGCTGGAGGAATAGCACATGCCAGCTAGGAAGACACGGCTTTCTATCGCGGCCTCGTGATGCTCTTTGTCCGCAAGCCTGCATATATGCACTTTCCAGGTAGCTCTGGAAAGCCCGTCTCACGTGCAGTCGACGAAATGCCTGAGCTTTGGACTCTGGGTTCCGCGGCAGCGCCGGCTAGTAATGGAACTTGCTGCGCTTCTGATACATTCTTGCTTTGATGTCGACGCTGCCCCGCGTCCCGCCGCCTTTGAATATGATCTTTCGCTACTCAGCGCGACCCTGCTGCAACGCATTCTGGAGAGGTTATCTGTTGGCGCGGCCAATAAGTAGACGATACATGCAGAAGAAGCCTCCACTGCCCTGTCGCTGCCAGATCCGATGCCGCTAGAGTCGCATGCGGGAGGTCCGCCAACTCCCATGTGAATTATGGACATGGCGCTGTGGACGCAGTATTTCGCTTATAGAGCTCACGCATAGCCAGGCGCCGCTAGACTGTACGCGCATATTATAAAGTCTGTTGTGTCAACAGTGTATTGAAAAGAGGTCGGGTTTGCAGTAACGTGAGAAAGAGGATCTGGCAGCGCAGAGTAGAAAGCAGACGCTCGGGATTGATTAACCCTCAGAAAATAAGGGGAGAGAGTAGACTTTTACTTAAAGACAGCCTTTATATCACTGTAGTCTAAGTTGCCAGTAATCAACCTGCTGCAGACGATTTCTCCGCAAAATCTGCAGAGGTTACACAGATTTCAGGACATTATATAAGGTATTACATGTTTGCCATAACAAGGATTTCAGGCAAAGGGCGATCCGGGAAGAGCCTTGCAGTAGAAGCTTATGAGGTGGTGGAATTGCTGACAGATGAAAGGGCTGGATGTTTTCCGCGCCCAGACTAAGGAAAGTTCGAGCTGATGCTCACGAGAGATATTTTCACCCAAAGCGGACAGTGTTTTGGGAGCTCTATACAGCGTAGTGGAGGATCGCCTGGATGCCTTCTTGTAGATGGTGTCGTGACTCCTCTAAGAGACTGTTTCGAGGGGCGAGCAGCTAGCAGTGAGGAGACTTCCGTAGGTACCGCACCCAAACAAGGATGTAAAAACGACTACTGCCGACACAGAGACTGGGAATGTTTCTCAGCTAATTCCGAAGCGACATCCTTGAAAGCATTTCATTCTTTCGCCAAACACGCTTCTGACTAACCAAAGACTAATACCATCCTGAAGGATGCTGTGGAAGACTGACATCAAACGGGAGTCTCGCCGGGCTTCCACAGCAGTACAAAAGAGAGGCAATGGCATAGTAGTTAGCAGTGGAAAACGTTATCGCGCTACTCGTCGTATGAGACGGTCCCAACACACTGCCTACGAGGACCTCAGTGTCTCGAGTTGTATCCTGGACGCGATGCGATTACGTGCTGCACTGGTCAATGAGACAGCGTAACAGTCAAACATAAGCACCCGCGAGGAAAATAGTCTTTCGCCTGTTTGGAAAAACAATAACAGTCGTGAGCAGCAGTAAAACGTATAGCTGCAGCTTGTAAAGGATAAAAATCACGGACACGTTGCTTGCGTATCACATGTGTTGATAGTGCTGCCAAAGCGTGCACACGCAAGGTACTGAGTTTTGCGGAAACTGAGATTTCACCTGCTACCGATGCCTGCTACCTTACGGCAGTGTTAGCAAAATATGAACCGGCATGGCTACGTACAAAGAGACGCGCATTTCCAGCGCAAGACGCTGCGAGCATTGACTCTTGCCACTGATTTCTTGGTGCTGTTGCTTCAAAAGAGGATATACATTTTTGTTCGCATGGAGTGTCTAGGGCGATTGACCTATACCGGACGAGCCCCTCTCGCACGTCTACTCCAGTCACTGACTGCGCAGCTCATCCAGGAGCTTTTGCTGAGAAATGAGCTAGTGGGACTTGCTCTTCGGTGCTGCATGACCGCGACGAAAGGATAGATGATGCACTACAGCTCTGCTTCTAGCTTTGCCGCAATCTATCAAGCAGCGAACAATTCTCCTGTTGATAAAAGGACAAGGTCAGCCTCTGAACCGACATCACATAGCCTTGCAGCGCAGAGGTAGTCCGTTGGTGCGTCGTGCACGCCTAGTGCTGCAACGGGAACGCCGGCAGCGCCTATCACACAGCATCATGCCGTGAATGCTTGTGCGGGGGCGCACGTGAACTTCAACAGCCGCTCACCGTTTCAGCAAGAGTTTCGCTAAAAGGGCGAACTTTTATTTTGTCATAACTGCATAGTAACGGTAGTCCTCCGTGCGCACGAAGCATTAAAAGACCACCTGACGTGGGCTCTTGTCGGCATTCCGCACCTTTGCAGATACTTTGAAGCAATGCTAAGAAAACACCGATGCTTTCGCTTTTGTCCAGTTCACCCGTACAAATTTGATGACGACCAGATGGTTGGCTCTACCGGTGCACGACCGCGATCGAAAGAAGACGGGGGGAAAGACGGTCTTTGTCTGGCACATATCACGGATAGATGAAGTCAGCCCAGAATGGCTAATCTGCGTGAGACTGGATGAGACTTCGAATCCCGATCGACAGTCGTCTGGCTGAATCATGGTGCTTGGGTCAAGTATAGATGATTCATAGTGCTTAGTATTGCTCGTGCCGGCACTCGCGTGCGAGTACGCAAGTGCTTCCAGTTGAATTGACGGAAAATCGGCAGTTCATCATAGGGTAAGATACTTAGAAGCATTATTCAGTCTTTGCCGGGGCTCACCTGCAAACCTGCAAGTGGTGGACACTGGCACATCTAGCGACTGACAAACAACCTGCTATCGGGAGGTCCTTCTGCCCGTCAGGGCATACAAATGATCCCGCAAATTGTCTATAATCCCTTGAGCGGGACGGAAAGGCACCGATGCTACCAGCTGGTAGCTGGGTCACGTAACTTGTCAAAAGTGTACAACCCTGATGGTGAGTGCACAACGAGAAGGGTCATCAGATCCAAGTGAACGAGCTGTTTTGTCTAGCCCTGCAGGGGACGAATCACTTCTAAAGAGCCTCCATGTACGGAAATGTGGCACGAGATACCCGGCTTCAGTTTCCGCTATCTGGCTACCTCGAACACAAATATGCATAAAGCCTTCCAGGATGGCAGCTAAACTACTGCACTACGTCGACCGCTGTTCGCCATCCCCCTGACCCCAGACACAAGTAAGCTCCTCAAGCACGAAGACTTCCTTGAGCTCATGATGTTGTTCGCGTGGGCTCCTAATGCTTCGTAAAAGTACGCTGGCGGCCACTCCTGTACTAGCACACCGCATACGACAGGGCTGAGCCTTTCGGCGTTTGATAACGAAGTATGAGAAAGTGAGAATATTTGCGACGTATGAGCTCCTGTAACGTCCTGTTTCACTTGACGCAGCGGAACCGGTTGCTTCCTCTCTAGCTTCCGTTCTCTGCACTGCGGTCATGTTGCGCGAAGGCATGTTTCAAAAACGCGTACAACTCCATTGATTCCAAAGATGCGAGACAGGCATTTTCATGTAATACTTTCTCAAGCTTCCCCTGAACACTCAAGCACGCACGTGGGAAGACCGCGCTGTTTGCAAGTTGACGTCCCTCTTTCACGCCGCGTGTACTCATCCCTACCCTGCGGCGCAAGGCTCATCGAATTCACTTGCACTCCGGAGACTGCACAGTCAGCACTGGTAGTGTTTTTGACGCGGTCAAATTTACTAATGAGACTTTGGCAAACCAGCACAATAGAGAGCATGCACGTGTACACTGCTGAAACCTACCCATATAGGGCTACTCGTGGGCCGCCTGGGTGCAGCGTTTCAAAACAGGCTTTTTTGGAGCCGGACTCGGATCATTTAGCGCCCCCAAAGTTTGCATTCATCTTATCATGCTGGAAATTCTTATCATCTCAGCCTTCGCTCAGCCAGTACGACTTATTGTGCGCTGAGCAAGCTGCTCTTGCTCATGCAAACAGCTGCTGGAAGCCGATACGCCAACTGGGGATCTCAGAGTCGATGCGCATGCTTAATACTGGTTCACCGGTGGCCCATCCTGTAGAACAGGGGATGTCCTTCCGCTTTTGGAATGAATGTCTGCTAGAACCAAATCATTCTCAACCCTGTGATACAGTGCAAGAGCGTTGCGACGTTCAAACGATGAGTGTTCCATACAGGAAAGCATCAGGTGCCTGCGAGCCGCGCTGAAGGGAGCATCCAGCAGTATTTAAAGGATGGACTTATTCAGGGGTAGCGTACGTACCTGCATGCCACGCAGGACATTAAGTCGGATGCTGTGTATTATCATCAGTGCATTCGAATATTCGTTGCTGCGACGAGTCTAGCAGGCGGCTGCAGGACTCTCAGCCGGTAAGAGGAGGCCTTCGTGGAGATAAACTTTGCTTCTGGTAGTACCGCTTACTCACGTGCCGCACCGTACGTGCAGTGAGGCGGCCGTTGTAAAATCCCTCTAGAAAGATGTTCAGGTAAGGCTCCTCCGCGAGCAGCGTGACTCTCGATATTCGCTCCTCTTTTGAACGGAGATATCTCTCTAGCAGCAATCTTTAAATCTTGGCTCTTGACGCCGGTGTGGGTCAGAAGGATGCACGCATAGTAGAGAATGTTGCAACGTGCCCAGTCTGAACCCACATAGCCTCCCTGCTCACGAGTTGACGTCTTCCATGCTCAGAGAAAATTGAAAAGTGCAGTGGAGCTGCAAATCTGCCAAGCGGCGCTCTTGTAGATAGATGAAACGAGGACTGCACAAAACGAAGGTGCACAGTATCGGTTTATGCTGCGGAAGGGCGGAATAGCGGCAGGATGTCCGAAGAAGAAACCTCGAATAGCACGGACGAGCGAAAGGTTCGTTGTGCTCAGTATATGCGTCTGAAGATAATTGAGGCTTGGCATCTTAGGGAGAGAATCCGAATTTTGTGGTACTGCTCGTGCGGGTGTTCGATCGCTAACGTGTGACGGCCAGTGACTGACTCTACTGGAAAGCCGGCGGTGCCCCTCCGGAATAAAGCTCTTAAAAGCATGAGACACTCCTCTCAGGCGGTCCGCTGAAAGCCCCTACTGTCTGAGTGCTGCCTCGTTCAGTAAGGGGGTGGAAGTATTTGCTACGTGCAGGATCAGCTGCCTGCTGACGCCTGCAGGGGACGTCGCGGAGCGCCTATGTCGGCGGGGGGTCTGGGATATGCATTGCTATCCTGGCCAATTAGAGCTGGCAGGTTACACCATAGCGTGCGCTGTTGATTGAGGTGGAGAATGCCGAAATCTAACTGCAGAGCAAAAAGTGACACTCATTTGGGAGCTACCGGGTCATGTTGCTCCCTCCAGGCAGCACACCGGTCCTTAAGGATTTCTAAGTATGCCAACGCACCACGAGGCACCGAACATTGGGCTCGACAAAAGTGTTACTTCCAGAGAATGTAACAGAAATTTCCGAGAAGAGCAAGTGTAGTACTGCAAGTACTGCCCTGCGGCGGACGTCGTCCTTTTGCTGCTCACTGCAGCGAAATGTGGGCGTGGAAAGCACGACAAGATTTTCTGTTTCTGCTTCTTCTGTCTACGGCCCCTGATGCTCTGTGCGATTAATTATATGACCGTTATGTCATAGTACCTTGTATATGACCGCATAAGTTCAAGGCTGTGAGCATTGCGGCGTCCCAGCAGCTACTTGAATGTGTTGTTTTAAATAACGATGCTAAAAATCATGCTTCTGCCGATGTGCGCCAACGGCTTCAGCGATTTGACGTCTTTCCGCAGACACGAGCAAGTAATTGCCACGTGAGACAGTCAGCAAACGCGTATCGCCAGGTGAACCCGAGAGCAAGATCTCCGCAACTTTGTAAGAGCTTTTCCGCAGTGCATGTAACCAACCGGTGCTGCATATACGCATCCTAGCTCACGCGAGTAGAAATGAGCTTAGTGCATCCATCTGCAGCCAGACACCTACACGTTGTGAACTGCTAGCGAACCACATGCACCAGAAATATAAAAGCACGATTTTGATAAGGAGGAACCTTGCAGCTGTGCGGGCTGAGAGACCTTACCGACGCAACGGCACTGGAGAATGCTTTTGTCATAGCATTCAGATCCACGATTTCCTCAAAAGCTGATAAAACTCAGTACAAGCGAAACATTTTGCCATTTGCAGGATATTTCCGTATTCTCCATACATCCGTCGTCCTTTTCGCACGAACAGCTGTATGCTCGGTGCACTCGCCGTGCTCGTGGCGGCAGCCCTGGGGAACAGGATAAGATTACGGGACTGAAAAAAAGGCACAGTTTTTGAATGTTCCACGGCAAGCCTACAGCAGAGCAGTTCAGGAATTCTTTTTGTTGGAAACTTTCAAATAGAAAGCAGGGCCAATTCCTCGCGAGATATATATCGAGACGCAAGAGCGTGATTGTGTTCGAAGGATGACGACCTTGTGAGGGAGAGGCGCATAAGAGTCGTGCATAGGGAAAGGTTGAGCAGTGCCAAGAAGGGAATCTAATTCAAAGAAGCTTTTGTGGGTTGTGTGCCGCGCAGGAGACAAATTCTTGCTCACTACAAACTATCCATTTGTCATTGCCCAGATTTTCGCAAGTGTTCCAGAGGTCGAGTGCTGCGAAAGCACCTCCAGGTCTGTGAGACTGCGCACAGAGATCCCGCACCCCCGGGTGAGGGACCCTCACGGAGAATACATGAAGAACATTCTCCTGGTGCATTTTTCGTAAGACGTGATATTGAAATCCATACACACTACGAGACGCGATCCCATTACAAGCCCTTGGAGTGCGTGACTTGACAAAGCGTCTGAGCACCCGAAGCATATTCACAATCATGGGGGGTTTACTGGGTTATGCCTCCCAATGTCGACTCCAAAGGTTAGAAGAAAATCTCCCGTGGGTGCCGGATGAAGAGGCTAGCGAAAAAGTAAGACGCACATGCTGGTCCGGCGCAATACAGCACTGGAACTCTTTTTAGGGACGACAGGAAAAAGAAGGCTTTGTTAGGCGTATACCACCGGATTTCAGCGTAGTAGCGAAGTGGCACAGGAGTGGCAGGTCCGCTAACGTCTTCGCTTACAGTAACTTGAGGTGCTAGCGTAGCCTGGGTGAGTACTCGGACATGCGGGATTTGAAAAACGTAATTTTGTGCATACTGCGTGTACTTTGTGAGCATACTAGTGTAAACACCTGACTCAAGCAGCAATTGGTAGCACATCTTCCTGTCTCAGGCCATCCTTGTCTCGGCTCGCAGGAAATAAAACATTAGTATGGTAGTTGCAATGCGGTTGGGCTATGGCACCATCCGCGTCACTAACGGGCGTTTTCGGACGTTGTTCTCAACCGTCGGCTCCCACCTGCTTTTGTTTGAAGGCAACAACAGTCAGAGTTGACTGCAATCTTGATGAACCTGTACTAGCGGAATACTGCGTGATTCTTCCCGCCATTTTGAGCCCTCCCAGGAAATGGCAAGAGTTTTTGTTGTAGTTGCATACACGTATTGTAGTCTAATATAGCGCCGGATCCCGAGAAATCTATGATTCCAGCTCTTCGACGTGCTCGTTTTCATGTAACACATTGGAGGTGCTTCCAACTCGCTCTCCCGCTGACTTAAGCTACTAGTGAGCCACGTTACTGTTTGGGATCGCGTCTCAACCTGCAGATCGGGTGGTTGCGCAGCTTGTGACGATATGTCATTACTACACATTTTGATTGCGATTCAGATGAAGGCAGCTAATGACCCCTAACGTGCCAGTGTACGTTCAAGCGTGCCAGAGATTCAACCTGCTTTTACGCAAGTTTACGGAGGCTGAGCATTAAATGTCTTACAAGCAGCCTCGGTTCACCCCTTTATTGAAATTGATGCACACGCGGTTGTTTGCTGGCTCTATATTGAATAAATCTCCATCTGAAAGGCACTATTCTGTTACACGCTCACGTGCCGTCTGCAGGGACTTCTCAGAAGTGCGAAAATCTGCTGTTGCCAAAAACAACAGCACACTTCCCTCCTAGACCTATACGCGCTAAATGTCTCCTCATGAAAGCTGCACGAAGGCTTTGACAAGGTCCGCTTGCGGGCGCCCGCGGCTTCCGCGCAGCCGCCGCGCTCGCCGCAAGAGCACACACAACGTCGTCGGGTACTTCAAACAGTAGGTAAAAAGGCGTTTTCGTGAATGGGTCTCACACAGCATTCAAAGATGATCGCATTTGTTGAGATTGCCGGACCTAAGCATTCGAGGAACAGACGCTTAGGCGCCAGGGCGCGCTGCGGTGTCGATTGAGGACGGCACGTGACTCTTTCGTTCGAACAGCCTGGTTTCCGCAGTCAACGCAGCTCTCCAGTGGAAGCTGCGGCAGCTCTCTGTCCGCTCCCACATACCCACAAGGGCCAGTGAAAAACCGTCTTTGTACACCAGCAGCTGATCGATGTAAAGGAGCTCAGCTAGACCCCGTCACAGCGCAGACGTGCCAGGGCCGCTAGTACGATGCCACGCGATTGATAGTCTCCTGCGGCGAATGTACAAGGCATCAAAGCCATGTTTGTTTTCGTGTTGCAAAGGTAGAATACAGCCTCGGTAGCGACGACAAAGGAGTTTATACCCCCATTGATGATCGCAACTAATTTCGGGTTTAGATCACTTCATCAATCACCTCTGAGTACTGCGGTCTCTTTCCAGCAGGAATGATTAGCATGAGTCGCAACCAGCATTTAAGTGGTCATCTTCTAAGCAGAGCCAGGAATTTTATCTGTGACGACCCTCCGGAAACGGCCAGCTTTTCTGAATGCATCATCAGTGAAATCATGGCTATCTTCAGTTGTTGATGACATGCACGATGTTACTGTACCCGCAAAATCGCAGTGAAGTATCGGCGCAGCGACGCAAGATGAGACCTCGTCGGCCGTCTGGCACTTCGCAGAGCCGTAAACGGAGACGGATCTTTGTTGTTAAGCGCTCAAAAGTACAAGATGCGCGAATGCGTTGAGCATTGCACCGATATGTAACAGAAAAACCGCAGCAAGAATAAAATTTCTTCTTACCCATACGACAAGCAGTTTCATTGTGGGTCGGGGAAAGATTTGTCTTAGGGGCTTTGAAATTATTGTTTACCGTGAGGCACGCAGATTTAGTCTGGACGCTGACATGAAGCTTGTGCACTATAAGGACGGAGACACAAATTTTGTTGTGAGGGTGCCAGCGTTAGCAGTTGAGCGAGGCCAAAAGAGACAGAGAATTCGCAATGGGTCGGTACACCTGCCGGCCACTTCAAGGATTGAACACGCTTGCGAACCTCAGTGCTCATCCGGAGCGGCAGGTACAGGCGTTGCCGTCTTGTGATGCTAGCATGCTACAGACTACCGGAAGACGAAAACTTGCATCCATTCCTTGGCCCTGGGATACATACTAAGCTGCACGTACAGGTTTTGTGTGGTGCCTAGCGATAAAAAGAGAGAAACTGCTGGAGTAGTCATTCTGCCTATATATCGAATTTTTGGAATTATCTTTGCTGCACGACGAAGCGAGCAATTTGTCGAGTCGATGTTCGATGCAGTACGAACACGCCAAGAAAATATCTGCAACAGTTCAGAAGGTACACTGGATCTGTTTCGCTGCAGCAAATTTTGCTCGTAGTACCGACAATACCAGGGTCCGGTGAGTTGAACACCTTGTACCCACGAGGTAATGATACGTAGTTTTCTTGCCAGGCAATTCCCCGATGGTAATGCATCACATAAATACACCTGGGGCTCCTTCTCGCTACACAGAGGTACACAGTCGCGTGTTTCTGTATGTGAATACTGCATTGCGTTGATGATCACCGCGCGACGCTTCGAACACTTTTGTCAGCCTAAGATGATTGTACCAACGACTACAGGTGCTGCGAGCCATCCACAGAACCAAATTATAAAGACGACGTCGCCTGCCGCTATATGGATTCTACGAGGGGAACAGCGGGAGGAGCGGCGATAGCGAAGACTGCGTACACGTTCGGCATAGGATAGGACGTCAGGGTACGTTCGCAACGGCTTACGTGGCGAAAATAATTGATATCTTCTGTTTATTCCGAGACGCTAATGGAACCAGACGCTCAAATCGGGAAAGATTAGATTTTGAATGCGCCAGTCTTCGGTTACGTATGGACGGACGTGAGCATGTAAGTGTACCCGATACGAAGAATACGCATACAGCATTGCTGGGTGCACGAAGCCATAGCAGAAAGACCCGTTTATCGCTCTTCCCATTACAATCAGCAGAAAAGTTCGAGTCTTTACATACACGCTTGAGGCCAATCAAAGTTGAACGGGGTAGTAGCCGCCTTGCCGAATATCGTAAATTTTTGAGGAACCATGAATGTATAAGACACGGCAAAGCAGCGCACGCCGCACGCATTCCCGCTGTTGCCACCAAGCAAGTACTAAAAGGCCTAGATTCACCGTGTCGTAGAAAGCAATGTGTCCGCTCTCGTGGTCCGTGCATAGACAACCACTCGTACACTAGTTTCCAGTTTATCAGTGCGTGCTGGTGGTACCAGGAGATGCTGAGAGCTGCAGCTTTGTTGCGCTCAGGTTCTGAGCTTCTCTGACACGTGCAACCAAACAAGGTTTTTTCGGCTCATTCATATGTCGGCAATAGTGCTTCGTGCTTCGCTTTCCGTAAAAAGTCTACCTGTGTGGACGCCTCGTCGAAAAGGAACGGCGCAACTATAGTTGGCTGCTGACATTGATGTGAGCTGTTAGTACCGAAATATGCGACCCCACAAGTTCCTTACACGTTTCTCGAATGCATACGGTTTCTGTTCGAGGCTCTCCGTGAAGTACCGGGGGCAGGAAGAAGTAGGAAAGCACCCCCTTCGATGCCGGGGTGCTATAGGCTTGCTATGCATTGAGTCAAAGGCAGACACATCAAGGCGAACTGAGGACCGATCTCGAAGGAAGTAGGTTAGAAAAAGAGCATTTCGGTAGTGCTGCTTTGATATAAGGGCACGGCGGTTTCCACGTAGTTGACCTGGATTTTCTTCTTCGCACACGCTTTAGACGCTTCGCTGTCGAGTAAAGAGGCATGTAAGTTCACTCAGATGATACGAAGAGAAGTATTCAAAGCCGTCACGTCCTCCGCAGATTTTTGAAAGGGCACCTCAGTCATACCTGCCGTCAACTGTGAGCTAACCTAGGAGACGATGTAATAACTAAATATAAATCACAGCCAGCAGCACGACAACGCTTCTGCGGACTGAGGAGAAGAATTGTATGAAAAGGTCAATCCAAAGATTGGATCCCTCCAAGCGTTCTCTGGCTCTCTTGGCATGCACTCGTCCTCATGCAGGGTTGTACCGTTGGTGGTTTAAAACGCGGCTAGAGCGCTTCTCCACATTTTGAGAGGTTCTGCAGCGGTCCAGGTTGTGTTTTGAAGGCAGTAAAGTCACTCCTATGCGTCATGGAGTCCTGGTGAAGATCTTTTGCACTAAGAACGCGCTTCCGGGCTGTTGCGAGCGCGAGCTAAATGGACATTAGAAGTTCTTGCGCGCTACTCTAGGAGTCGCTCAAGGAGAGTTGCGGTGAGGATGCTGCAGTGCAAAACAGGCATGCCACAGTGCACAAAGGGAGAGCCCACTTGGGAACAAGGCGGCCCACGTACGCGAGAAGTAAGCGTGAGGAACTGTCCCATTGCTGTTGCATTACTGAGTAAAATGCGTGTTTCAGAAGATTGTAAGAAATATTTGGCAGCGCGATAGCTGCGGTTATCTTCTGTGGTGTCAGCTGCAAACCCTACTGGCTCGGCAGTGACCCTGACCGACAGATCACTTGCACTCGGCGCAAACGCATCTAGAGCACCCATTCCATTGGTGTCAGTGCTGCACTGACGTGGAGACGCCGGACGCCCTTATCGGCAACCAGACGAGCTGCCTGTCATAACAGCGTGGGCGCAACTGGGCGGTACGGTGAAGCGCACGCTTCTACAATGGGAGAGCACACGAGCCGTTTCATTGCACATTTCAGTCAAGAAACAGCTTCTACGTAGATAAAGCGAAAGAAAAAAAGCGCTGTACGTTCGCGAAAGGATCGTCACGACGCATCTGTGCTAGGGTATCTCGGAAAGTTCCTTTTGGAGTGCATCCCTGCAGCGTGCTCTGCTTGCGTACCCGCTGACATCAGAAAAGAAGAGTGAGATGCCACCAGCTGATCGTATTCACGGCGCTTCTCAAACCGCAGATCGTGCTAAAGGGGGCACTTTTTTTGCACGCCAGTTCAACCATGGAGAGTTTGAGAACCTATGCGTAAACCAGTCTGATGCATCCGATTCATAGACACTCTCTCATTTGCTCGTTATTTCCAAATTTCGTGGTCTGTGATGATTTGATTGAACGTTTACTATCCTGAGCGCTTGCTGAGCGCATGCCGATTGCCGATGACCCTTATCACACAACCACTCCACAAATGCCGATGGGAAGGACCTCAGACATACGTTCGATTCTCGGAGCTGCAATGTGGCAGTGTTTACTGTATCAAACTGTCTACATCATGGGTGCGCGAAAGCTCCCTCATACAGCTGGTGGTTTTGATGGGCAAAACGGAGCGCACAAGAGGGGATGGCTAGAAGGGAGATCGACAGCTCTGCGTTCTACATACCAGGGCGTAACACGTCGTGTCCTGGCTCGAACAGGAATTTGCTGCTGCATCATTATTGCCTGGAAGCTTTCGTTTACAGCACGTCACGTTTCTTCACACGATCGAAGTGTTGCATGTCCGTGCCATGATCTTAAATGACAACTATCACAATCACTTTTGTCCAACCACTTGCGTTTTTCCGCATAATGCACCTTTCTGGCTTGTGCATTCCTGTCGAACGTTTTGGACTGCAGGACGGCATCACTTGTTGCGATTAAAGAGCTCCAGAGCCATCTACGGACAGTCCCGGGAGGACTGAGGATTAGCGCATTTACAGCGATTTCTAGGGTGGTAGGCGTTCCGGCGATAAAGTGAGGGATGAAAAGTACGAAAATGTGAAAAGGGGCTAAGGCGACACGCAGAAAATCTGTAATGACCTTTATTTGAGCTGCGACAATGCTGATCCGTGTCGCCTACAATCAACAAGTGGCTTTTTTAAAATACAACGAGTGATACACAGAGCAGTCAGATAAGAGGTGGGAGATCGTCGGCGTACACTGTCATTGCCGCTACGGATGCTTCCTGAAAGACTTGCATCACGCCGAATACGAATTCTAACCTCGTACATGGCTTATAAGAATATATTCCACTGACCGCATATTCCATCATCATCTTACCTTCTTTTTGAGCATTACTAACCTATCGAAGGGTGCATGCGCCCTTCAAGAACGGTCTCATGAAGAATATGTTCCAGCCTGTCTACCACGTGGCTTTCAAGGGAAGCGCAGTTCATAGCAGGAAATGAAGGTCGTGACTGTCTGGTTTGCACTAGTTTCCGAAACTCTCAGATGCTGTGCATAACCGTACCGGTGTGTCACGTGCACGTAGGTGCACTGATAGTGTCACATGCTGCTACAAGCAGCGCGAGAGTATAACTGCCCAGGAACACAGCACCAAGAGAGATTGCTTGCCACACAAGGAAACATGCAATTAATGCCGAGCTTTCCAAGAACTGGCTACGCTTTCCGATGTTCTGATAGCTTGCTGCTGCACAGCTAGGTGAGCTCAGACGTCGACATATGGATACAGCCATTCAGAGCTTTTCAATCTGGTTTGTATAGTGCGTGTTGCAGAATTTCAGGTACCTCAATGCTGACCTTCGCAACGGCCGACAATTTTGTTGGCCTGAGGTGGGCCTCCTGGCCTTTCCCCGGGAAAAATTGGTTAGCAGACACTGGAGAGACCTTCTACTTTGTAAAGCACAAACCGGCGTTTATTGGACGTGGATTTGCAGGACCTGTCCGCACAAGAGGTTCATAATTATGCGTGCAGACTATGAACACTCAGTCTATGGAAAGCCGCTAGGGCGCCCTTATCGCCCGATTGAATTATTGCTACTTGTGCATATTCTTGGGATCTAAGTATGTTTCCATAGCGATAAAGAAACTGCTCTGACATATCTGCTTGCTGTACTATTCGAGTGCCTGTAGCGTCTCACGTTCGCTCTTCCGGGTTGTAGTTTCTGGTGAGAGGTGCCCACACTGAGACGACTACTGTTCGGTGAAACAAACAAAATGAAAAAGACATTCCTACAATCAAAACACCTTATCTCACATGTGGTGGACCCCGCAGGCAGTGTAGAGCAACTGCCCGCGTAGAAATCACCATGCTGAGCGTTCCAGGTGTTGAATTCAGCAAATGCGGTTGTTGATTGGTCATGTACACATATGAGGCATGCCAGAGTAACCCAATTATTCCAGCGCATCCCGTAGGCCGAATGCGGCTTAGTCTATTCGCTGTGATGCACGAGTTTCGACGCGTTCAGGGAAATGCGGACTGACATGGACAGCAGGGCAACGCACAGAGGCATGTACAACTTGCTGCTGCAGGTGGGGTAGCACCACACGTTTACCGCGACTCTTGCGCTCTATCTGTCCGTAAGGTATGCCTCGATATAGTGTTCCGCGTTACTGGCGATCATATACCCTTGCAGATATCATTTTGTGCGTAGCTCACTGTACGGCATGCAAGAGTTTATCCCGCCGCAAATCATCCAAAGTGAGTCAATTCCTTAGACACCAGCTGACAGGAGTCGGCATTCCACGAGGTACCCTATTAGTAAGAGCTGCTAAGAGGAGGTGGCCACACCTCAAAAGAACTTTTGGCTTTACCTTTCGACAGATATGCACAATGCAGAAGCTGCGGTCGGTGCTGGTAACCGGGTGGAGGCAGGCCCTGTTGACTAGAGCCGCTGTGTCTTCCCCTCGATACGGCGGAAGAGCTTCCCTCATGGCAGCTGCAGCTGCAGTGTGACTCAGAAAAGCACATTTGGAAGCTACATAGCACGCGATGCTTCTAGGGTATGGCCGACAAGATGAAGAGAGTGAGGGACGAATTGATGGATGGTGAAATATAGGCTGGGAAAACTAGCCCCGAAGAATGCGGTTGCATTACCGCCACGATCATTCAATGTATTGTAGCTGGAAAGAATAGAGCCACATGCGTGCAGTGCGTTGTATTTTCCTTTAGAATACCTGTGAAGGGCCTCCATCCTTGAATGACGCAGCTTCCTCGTCGCCGGCGCCTGAAGGCTTTGCGTATGTCTTAAGCATTCAACACGGCCCTCGGAAAGTGCTTAAGAGCAAAAATCTGAATAAAATGTCCAATAAATATACGCTCGCCTACTTCAAAGCGTGCCTTTGAGAACTGCCGCCCCCTGTAGCGCCCACAAAATTCAGAGGCTCAGATTGTGCCACTCACAGACGTGAACTGCATGACCGGGATAAGTGTTCAAAACACTCTGCAGCATTGAAATGTTGGCGTAGGGCGTAAGATGTCACCGTGCCCGTATGGCCTTGGGCAACCGGGACAGCCGCAGAGCAAGCATCGGAGAAACGTCAGCTCTACCTCTATTTTACATAGTGTGGGGCGCGACACAGCTTACGCGGCCGAATGTGGACTGTTTCTCAGAGATTTGCGTGTAGCAGGGACTTGCGCCGAAATAAGTGGAAGGTATCTCGAAAAAGCGGCATGTCTCCCTTCATCGCTACCGTGTACATATTCGACAGCCCCGTTCTCACTATCATTCCGGCTGGCAACGCCTTTTCTACCCTCTGATGCTCCGTGACTCGATAAAATTAGCATTCTCGGAAAAGGCTGTATCTTCTCAGAATAAAAAAAAGAAGCCGGATTTTCATTCACGTCAGGACCCCAAGAGCAACTGGAAATAGTGGGCACATGTATTATGAAGCTCCTCCTAGCGTGGACCATCCAGTACAGAACTCTTCGGGCATAGATCGGTATCTGAAAGAAGCAAAAACAGACCTACGCCTGGTCTGTGTGGTGGCACAGCTGCAACAAGGGATTGATCCGTCACAGAGATTTACTAGCGCACCCGCGTCACTGTGCTCTGCGCTGTTTTCTGGACTCAGGTAGAAGTGAGCTCGCTGACATCCGAATACCAGATTAAAAAGCGGTGGGGTGATTTGCTGGGTGATCTGACGCTTGGCATGCAGGCTCCGGCAGGTGAGCCTTGACCTGCACGTGGACATATATAAGAAGCAGATGAGGTTGTTTAAGCTGCGGCTGACGTTGTTGCTATGATGCGCTGCGCTGCGGGGAGCTTTTAAATTCGTCGGTGCTCGGCGACGAACGGTATGATGCCACCTGCAGGCAACAATCTACGCCGTCTACAGGCGGTGTTACAATAAATAGCATTATAGAGCCTCGCGTATAATTCGCTAGCGCATGAGAGCCTCTCAGGGCTTACGTAATCGCTGGCACCGCTAGTGAGGGCGTACTTTGAGATGATGCCGCATCCGAGCGAGCCCCCTGACAACTTATATTATCTCTGCAAACTAATACAAGCCGTAGTGCTGTCATGCGGACACCACTTGCAGGAGATGGCACTCCAGAGGACTGGACCCGCATCACAAACGACTAATAGGCACTGCCGAAAGCTATGAGTTGCAGTACTCAGGAGAATGTGACCTCTGGACTTTGTACAACATCGCCAACCGGCTACTGCGCGAGAGATCTCAATTCAGGCGCAGTCTTGCCAGGCCCTGCCCACCATGCGTAATCGATGCTATTTGTGGTCAAAGTCGCAGAGGAAGAGGACCCGACAGCAGTATCTTATAGGCCTACACGTGTGCGCATGGCCACCGGGACATCAGTAGCAAGGAAGCGAAGGATCAGCTGAAGTGAGGTACGCTAGAGGACGTTCTCAAGCAGAGGCGCTTCGGGATTGCTTTGCTCACGCAAGAAGACCAGGAGAATCAACGAGTGAAACTCTGTCCAAGCCCTCGGCTCGGCAGAGCGAGTTAGTCTTGAGGTAAAGCGTAGAATTTGTGGTCGCAACACGCTTCGTGGAAAACGGAGAGCTAAAGGGAATGTAGCCCGACTGTGAAGCCGATCAGCACTTTTGTCGTTCCATCGAACAGATGCTCAGAGACCAGGAGGCAGCCGCTACGCGACGAACCTACAACCGGCGAGAAGTACATCTACTAGAAGGTCTCTACGCAGACTCCCTGGCGTCTGCGTCCCGCGTATCCTTTTTGAAACAGCTCAATCGCTACGGGTTGACACATCTGCGGATACATGACAGCATCAGGGGAAGGCTCGTGAGTTCTCAACGGGAATTTTGCATTGGCAGAGTAGGCACAACTCAGGGTTCTTGAATGCGACTCACGCCGCTTGGTAGTGTTGTGGAGGGCTCTGAAAATTTCAAACAATATTGTAGTACATTGAGTGCGTGCACTCAGGTCTTTCTTCAGGGCAACGCACTGGTGGGGCAGAAGAAAGGAAACGTGGAAGGCGCCAATAATACTTACATAGCGAGTGAAAGGCCACCTTGGACATGGACTGAAACATGTGCGACTGCCTTGGCGATTCCATCTCATCGTTTAAATGTTATTTGGCTGTGATTTAGGCATAATGTGAGAGCAGATAATGCCGTCTTTACTTTCCTTTCGGTTTCTAAGGACCGTTCGTCTGCGCAAGTGCTGTCGGGAGGGGCTGATTGCGGGAGTGTGAGCCGACAGCCAAGAAGCTTGATCGTGGCGAGTGTTGCTGTCTCTTCTTCCCGGAGAGACCCCCAAGGACACTACACTCCTTCCTAAGGCAGACGCCTACTCTGCGACGTCTACAGCCACTTTCTACTACACTGAAATCTTTGCGTGGGAATTTCGTGATGCCGAAAGCACAACATGTGCAACTTGTATTTGCCGATGGTTGATGTGAATAGACGGTACGACCTGCTGTGTCGGAGTCCCACCAGTGATCCTCTGGCCATGATGTTATCGGGTCTCCAAGGCAGCTGGCATTCTCCCCCAGTTGCAGCATCCTTGTACAGCTGATCCAGCGCAGCTTGCGAGGGACGTTCAACCTGCACACACACACAGCGTGCCCTGCTCGAACTCTTCGCTGAGGCCAGCTAACAGTAAGCTGTGCATCTTAAGCAGGCTATTTTCAACGTAGAAGGCACCTGCTTGCGCTTCGTGTGCTCGCAGTTTTATTGTTGGAACGCACTGGAGGCCTACTGCGGAAGGAGACAGTTGACGTCTACTTCTCTGAGTCCCTTGACGCCGGCAGTCTACTAGAGGGGTTGGCCGGAATACATCCAGCTGTATACTGACCGTCGACAAAAAAAAGAACTGCCTTCGCTGTTGAGGTTGCTGTTCTTATCGCCCTCCTTGAACATGTGCCTGATTGGCTCCAGATTCGTATGGAGTCAAAGGGGACTACCAATGAAGAGTACTTAAAATCGATGTGCCGCCTGGAAGGATTGGGAAAACAAACTCGCACGCTTCTAACTGGAGCGGCAGTCCATCACCCCGTCCCATTGTAGTCTTTCGTGTCCGACGTGTGCCAATTTATATCGAGTGAAATCCGCAGTAAGCGGAACTATTGCAATTCAAGATAGCAGCATTGCAGGTGGTGCCGGCGGCCTACCTGCTGCAGTAGAGAATGAAGTCGCGGAGAACCTCTTTCACGCACAGTTTCCTTCTAAGTTTGTCGCTCTCGCTTGGGCAGCTCCCGTGTGCTCGATCAAACTTTCGCCGTGCGGACAGCACTTTGCCGAGGCAAATGGATGTCTTAGCATTTAAAATCTAGTCATCTGGCTTCACAGAAGTAAGAACACTCTACCGAGCGAAGCAGCTCCGCATACAGCCTCAAGGTAGCCTGGCCGCTGTCACCTCCCATACCATTATCTCCAGCGATCCAGAAAAACGCAGTCTGAGGCGAAAACGTTTGACGTGGACTTGCGCGCTCGTTTGCAGTCTTTGAAAGAAAGCTCGTAGTCGAAGAGCCACCTGAATTTTTATTATTGATCGTCAGAGCGTAAGCCTACAGCACGGTATCAACAGATATAGAGGCACCTGGAAGTTTCCCCCTTCCGTTGATGCCACCGACGCAAATGAACAACAACAATGTTACCAGCCCAATTGTGGCAGGACGCCATCCGTTTGAACACGAAGCCACGCCGTCTGATCAACGCTTATAGAGGTTATCATGCGCAGCCCCACCTCCGAGGGACTGGGAGCTGGCTGTCAAGTATGTTTCCCTGAAACCGCCGCGGAGAAACTCTGTAGGAGTTTTGGGATGCGTGTGAGGATGCACAGACGAGCTCACCCTGCGGATATTAGAGAGACAAATTTCCAACAGCAAAGTAGGCCCAACAATCTACGAGGGCCCGTCATCATGTAGCCAGATTCGGGACTGAGTCATTTTGCTGTACCTTGGGTGGTGTTTCACTGTACAGGGGACTGCAGTGCGGTGAACCACTGTCTCTAAGCACGAGGAGTGTATGTAGCTTCCTTCGTTGGTCTCAGTGGTCGTTCCGTGGGGCACACCGGAGAAGAAGTGATGCGTAGGCTGACCCATCTGAATTACCGGGAACGACGAAAAGCCTGTAGGATCCGTCTGCGTGCTTGACAGGTTCACTCACTCGCTGCACCCACCTTCTTGCTGGAGTTTGCCAAAATAAGATGAGCAGCCTGGAAAAAACAACTGAAGGTCCGTGGCACCTTTACTGCAAATACTCATGTATAGGGCATCTGCATGGGATCCGACCGATGCGACCCCTTAGACATTTCAGCGGGAGCACCTGAGTGAAAAGATCATTGGTAAACTAACATGATTGTTAGAATGAAAAATCCATCCGTATCAGTCTTCAACATTCCAGGTTGCCGGCTGAATGTTGTACGCTTTGATCGCGGTATCGTGTAGCCGAAATATTATAGAACAGAGGTGCGAGCCAAAACAAAGAGCTATACAGCACATCTCGTACCGTGAATGGCCGATTACTGTTGAAAGTCTTTGCTCTTCGAAGGTTGAAAGCCTGTACCTGTAACAAGAGTAGTCCTCTGACGGCTACGCCACAGCACGCCGTATGTGCTCGTGACGTATCCAGTGTTATTCTGCGTAGCGCGGCTGCCTTCGAAGAGTCACCCCCGACACGAGGACAGTGAAGTATTGAATAAATGCAGTACAAAGTAGGAAGAACGGCTGCATCACAGTAGAGGCAGAGGCACCACTTGCCCTTCACTTAGTATTCAGGAAACCCCCTTCGGGCTTCTGCCGTCGCGATGTTCTTCGCTGGTCCCGAAATTTCATCACCAGAAGCGCACCTGATCGAAGCGTAGAGAAAACCGCACAGTACACGCCACGAAGTGCATCCCTCCCACAGAATGCAATGGAGGTTACATAGATTCAGACGGTACGGTAGGACTACCAAGCAGCGTTGTCTCGTTGGTACTCCTCCATTCACGGGGATTTACGCAGGAGATCCCTTGATAGAACAAATCCCTTTAGAGCTAATGGTAGTAGGCTGTCCACGCTCTTACGGCGGTCTGACTGAAAAAGTGGCCACTTTCATGATAGTCTTTCAAGAGAAAACAAATATGAGGCAAAGCGCACATCGTGTGGAAACATCACGCTGTGCTGTATTGTGAAAGGCTTCATTTGACGCTTTGAATGTTTCTTCGGCCTTGATCGGGAGTGGACGACCATTTGATCGTATGAGGGTGGACTTACAATGAGTCTGCATGCAGAGCTCCAGGAGGCGTCTCACGTAGCAGGCGATGAAGCTAATACAGGGACGTGTCTCGAATAGTCAGGGTTGAGCTTGCCCAGGTGAGAATTAATCTCTAGCGAAAGTAGCTCTTTCACGATTGTACACTTTTGGCAAGCGCTTGTCGGCTACTTCAGTGTGACTGCCCACAGGTCCTGCAATTGCAGGCACACGAGAAAGCAGAACAGAGAGTTTTTCTTCGAGCTCGTTGCGGTGTGATGAAACTTGAAACAGCTGATAATGGTGCCAGAGACAAATTCGCAAGTTAGCGCGTTCCAGCACGCTGAGCCTCAATAAGCAGGATGCGATGCCTGAGTGGCCGGGAGAGAAGGGAAGAAACAGCATGAAAGATTTCTATGCAAAGCCATCATTCTGAAGATCAACGGAACATGATGAGGTACTGTTTCCACTAGTTCTCGTGTCGAAGTCACATCCTCCTCCTGAGAGGCACTCAAATCGTGTAATTATGCGGCGGAAAAAAAAAATGTCTGGCTTTAAAGCGCTTCTAGGCAGTCTAGGTAAGCTGGTGAGTGATGAACGACTGAAGACTTTGTTGCTGCAGCTGCCACTTAGCTCAGAGTTTTCGAACGTCTAATGAGAAAGAGTTTCTCTGTGAAAGGAAGGAACCGAAAAACCATTCTAGCTGAAAGATATGTGAGCCAAATGCAGCCCCGTGTAGTCGGTGCAACGTGGTCAAATAAGCACAGCTCTATTCAAAGGGATCCTGAGTGTTTCGTTAAACTTTTCAGCAGGCATTGCTCAGGATAGGCGTTTCAGCACCTCTAAAGCAAAAGCGGCCGGCAATTTGAAATACGTCAACCCCACGACCGGACCGGCTTTTCGTAACCAGGTGTGGTCCTAAGCAGCACGATGATCTAGTTGCTATGTCTCCATAGCCGTGCACTATAGGACGTACGCGATGGCGCCTAGTATAAGTTTCTTACCTTCCTGCAATACATGCGGGCGCCAACTACTCTGTCATTTTCCATGTCAACACATGGCAGTCGCTGGTGAGAGTAGCTTCGTAAGGAGTTATCTGGTGCTGAGCATCGTGGACGCTGCTTCTGGTGTTGTAATCCATCAGGCTTGAGAACCAGTCAACAGCTGCATGTCTCAGTTTGCACAAACGGCCTACTATATGCTCGCGAGGCCACCAGGTACGCCCTACGGGAGCGGAAACTGCAAGAAAATTCTTTGTAGAGATGCGCGACAGGAAATGATGTTGTCACAATTGATGAAAACTCCAGCCGATTGCGTCAACGGAGTAACAAATGATTTATCCACGCTCTTGGAATGGATTTCGCGTTGGTCTGTTCGCGTGCCGCTTTGGCTGTCCGAATTAGTGACTTACCGGAGAAGGTTTCCGGAAATTGGCAATGTCGGCTGGTGACGTGTGTTGCACTTCGGCTGACAATTGCCAGGCAGGCTATAATGATGTCAGGAGCTGCATTCCAGGACCCACAGGAACGTCTTCCGGCCAATTCTGAGAAAAAACTATGCTCTAGTTTAAACTCTGTCCGAGATACTGTCGTTCTTATTTGCAAATGTCCAGCCGTGGCTGCAGAATTAACAGATAGTTAAAACATCCATCACTTATATAAGTGCTGAGCCAGCTTTTTGCCTTAAATGCGACAGCCCACTAAAACCTCTGTTTGCAGGCAGAGGCTCTGCAAAACTTGCAACACGCTTAATTGCTTTGCTGCTACAACGATGTAGTCACAAGTGTCTAGAATCTTTGGTGGTCAGTGCGACTTCAACAAGTGCGCCGAAGCATCTGGCGTGTTTTACCACGTATCTGCACAGCAGCACAGCGTGGAACCAGCAAAGTTATCAAACTCCTTCACCGCCAGACATTTGACAAAACGTACTTGTTAGTGGGTCGCGCTCCCAATGGAAAGCCAAATTTCTGGCAAGAAGATTTGGACGGGCAACGACAAACTCTGCGGAGTGCCAGTTGATTTCGTGCAGAGCGCTGTGAACTTGTCAAGCCTCATACCCGCACATGAGGCTCCGCATAGCTTGCAGCCCTGGCTCATTTGAACGTGCATTCTTCCTACCTTCCTACCAAGTGCACACGGAGAATATGAAGATAGCGCGGCAGCAAGTGCGGCTCTGCAGGACAAAGCAGACGCTGCTGCTGCAAATGAATATAGCATTCTCACAAAATTGCAAGCGTTGACGTGGCGAGGAGTGGGCAGTTCATTCTGTCATACCCTCCGTATAAGCTGCTTCCCTACCTGTATCGTTCGTAGCGCGGGGTGAGCAGAAGCCTACTATAGATTGAGCGATTTGTCGTTGCTAATCTTACATATGCTACACCATTCCGGAGTCTAGTGCTATACGAAGTTTTACACTGCCAAGACTGCATTATTAGGGAACTGGGGAGCAGCGCTGCGTAACGAGGAATTCAAAGACGCTTGAAACCAACTGACACTAAGAGAAAGCCACGGTTAACTATAAATGCGAGTCGACTGTTCTTTTTTCACAGCAGGGCATATGGGGAGGTGAAGGAACGCACTTCTCTCCTCACCCGCGGAAGTGAGGACTTCCTTGCCTGGTCTTGTCTACTAAATCCCCCCACCGAACATGTCTCGCAGGGCTCAGGGGACCCCTTGTCATTCATAGCACCCTAAAAGGGGCCTGTTTTTCGACTTTACCTCTGAGGACAATGAGAAACAATTCCCACTCCTACACCTGGTTGCCATCGCTTCACCTGTGCTACGGTGTGTGTCTGAGCTGAAGCACGGCTAAAGCAGAAGTAACAAGGAGGGCATCACGCTCTTAACAGCGTCGTTGAATTTGTTTCGCACAGTAGGACGGGTTTCGGGTGCTGTTGCTTTGCCTAGGCCGTTCAGTGTGTCGTCGCACACTTGTTCAGCAAAAACCACAATTTTTGTGCATCAAAGAGTCCAAACCAGTGAAGCGACAGCCGCACAAAATGCGGTTTTCCCGACGCGATTCTGCAAGACACAAAGGGAAAACCTTATTACAAAACCATTTTATCTGGCATTGTCAAGCAATAATACTCAGGCAGCGGTGAGGCTTACGTTGAGTTGAGACAAAGTATTGCAGCCTGCTGCAACGATACGAAAAGAAAGATTTGACTGTGGCGCATGGTAGAGATATAGGATCAGGATGATGTTTGACTAGGTCTCTGCTGTGGCCCCGGGCAAGTCGAGAAAATTTATGCAATAGGACATGCGGACAGAGGCACCGCAAGAAAGCCTCCTTTGTACGATTTCGTCAGAGCACGGTCGCACACAGGACTGTCCGTTGTTGGCTTATACACGAGCTGAATCACTAGCAATGTATCCTGCAGGACGATCTACCATACAGATGCCGCGAGGCAACTGGGCTCTGACAGTATTGTGTGACGAGACTCGTGCGATACTATTTCCTCCACTGGCGCAACAGAAGAGGTCATACGGGCACAGAGCACCTTCTAGCCTCAAGCTGCTGCCTACTTTCACCGATGGCATCGAACCCATTCTGGAAGTCGTTCGACGACGAGTTCTCGCATGTCGAACAATCGAGGGCCTTCAACTCGTTGAACAGCGAAGCGACCGTCTACAATCTTGTCCGATATGAAAATTTGATCACATACGGCCGCCAGGCAAGGGTCGAAGTACGCCTTCGAGTCTTCGTAGCACACTGGGCGCCCTCCTGTTCTCAAGCGCTAAGGCATAATATGAGGGAAGCGCAAACAAGCAGAGCAGGTTGGACAACGTCGCCATTATGCAGTAAGTTCTCCCAGGAGGATTTTTCCAGCTCCGGGCGCACCGGTGGCAGCCACTAGAGCTTTTAGCCATAACGAGAATCGTTATCGTACAGGCCGTCCTACAGAAGTGCTGTACAGCGTTCGCTTCTGTTCAAATATGTCAGCGACTGACATTCGGATTATTTCGTCGAAGTATCAGTTGCTGTAGACGCCGGCATCGGGCCGCCACATTCGAACGAGTATATGATGGCCTTAGCACTGCGTGCCTTATAGGCAGATAAAATCGGGAACTCTGCTTCTTATGAATAACTCTAGTTCAAGTTCAGAAGTCTACGTAGCAACGTTGTGCGGGAGGCAGCCGAAAGCGGAAAGTGCCGGGAGAAAATGAAATGATTTCTTGCTTGTGCAAAAGTAGAAGTACGGCAACATATTATCCCTGGTGCTCCACGTATGAATTCCCACGTATTATTTGTGTCATACAAGCGTAAGCCATGCGGAAAAGACTGGCTTTAAAAGATTAGAGCAACGACGCCATTCATTTCCTTATTTGCAGCGAAACGATACGTGTAACGGAGGCCAGTGCGCATGCCTCGAAATCAATTGGTAGGCACGCCCATTGCGAGAGCTGCCTGCAGCCTTATGTAGCCGAAGGCGCAGGTGATGATTGTTTGCTAGGGGTCGTGGGCCGCCAGCAACTCAGAAGAATTGCCCAAGCATGCGTAAAAGCTGCCTGTGTCGGGACCAGTCAGGGCCTCGGAAAAGAAACGCAGAGGTCGCTCAGCAGGATTTACGTAGGAAGCCTAGGTTTGTTGCAAAATCTCTGCCTGCATTGTTGATTTTCCTTCCTAATATGAGCGCTGGAGAGCAGGGAACTATTATATAGGGAGGGAATGCTGGGAACGGGCATAATTTTGAGGTAGGTCAAGGTCTTGGATGAGGTTGTGCTGCCAGGCGCAATGCTTCATTATTAGAGTAAAAACACAACAATACATTATCCCCGAGAGTCCGCATCCGTATCCCCACCAATTAGGTATATCAAACATGCGTAAGGCATGCGCAGAAGACTGACTCCAAATGATGAGGGCAGCGAGGCCCTTCACTGCTTTGTTAGCAGTTAGAACCTACATGTGACGGAGGCCAGTGCGCATGCCTCGTGCTCAGTTGGTGGTCACGCACACGGGAACTTTCCTCTGCCATGGAAGCTAATGCTGACGAGGTGATCAGCGCATTGCAGTGGATGGCACGTCTGCTCTTTCACAGCGAGTCAGCTTAAGAATCACTCACACGCAGTAGCTGGAGCACAACGGCCTCGATAACTTCTGGGCTTCTGCGAAGAAACGAGGCACTTGGACTCTGTTTCTCAGGCTTGATCGACATTCCATAGGCACCAATCCTCTCTTCCATTGCTTCCTTTGCAGCGAGGAGCACATTGGTTTTGCACTCTTCTCTCCTCCCTCATAGCTGCTGTACCAACGCTGACGTGGCAAGTAGTTTCAGGCACACTGTCAACGCCTACACATTAGATACACGTAAGCTTCAGTTCTCACCAAAATCTCGAGTAGCCACCAGAAAGAGGCCTACAGCCAATTTCCTTTCATTCCCCGCTCGTGTTTACCGTTAGTCTCTAAACCCTGGTCTCTCAGTCGTGGCCCAACTGCCATCAGGGCATGCGTTGGAATGCCTTAGCAAGACATTTTACATGTTGTTGTTAGTGTTGGTGGTGTTCAAGTTGTATTCAGTTTTCGCCCTGCATTACCACACCCTTGTGTCCAGCTGCCTCTTTTCTGCTAATAGAAATCATATCAGTCCAGCCGCAGCGACACAAGAGGTTGTCTTGCCGCTACGGCTCCTGCGCCGCTGATTGGAACTGCAAGCAAGACCGGCATTGCACAGCTCACTAGCTACTAGAGCTGAATGACACTCGCACATGCGAGGAACAGCAGCACAGAATGTCCACGCGTAATCAAGAAATCCCTCGTGCCTTCAAATGAAGTCTTTGCTGTTTGCGGGCAAAATGTGCGAGTCCATGATTGCCGTGCTGGTAGGGGAGAAGCACACATTTTTTAGACCCTGACGGTAGGAATTCCAAATGTAACTTCGGGAGAATAGATATAGAATGATAGTCCTGTGAAGCGACCGAGGCTTGACAGCGGGCACTGGCCGACTGGCGAAGTGAATCTTGTGTCCGGCGCAAGACGGCGCACATGGAGGGGCTGTTAGCTCACTGCACGCTGAGGGAGTCGCCCGAAGAGGGAGGAAGTGTCGGGCATGACGCAGCGGCGTCTGAAGATGTGCGAGCAGCGTGGAGCGTTCTTAAAGGCCGTATTCTATGCTTCACACTAAGTGGCCATCTCCTATCAGTCGGCGGTGAGCATCAGCAGATAGGTTGAATACCTGCACGGGACAGAAAAAACAGCTGCAAACTTTGAATGCTGCACACATGCGTTGCTCAGATGCCTGCACGCAGTATAGAACAGCGGCGGCTCTGGAGTTCGTTGCTGCGCGGGCACTGGCGTCATTCAACACTTTTGATAAAGAAATCGACAGCCGCGCAGTATTCCCTCTGTCGATTGATTTTGTTTGCACGGGCCTCACTGCTCGATCCACGTCAGGAGCGTCGCCAGGCGGAGCAAGACACGCCTGAGAGGTTCTCTCGCTTGCACTGTCCAGTGTAGAAGCATTAAGCAGCGGATACGAAACCACACAGTGCTAAGTAGCTTTTCCCTAAACCTGTACCACTTCGTACGATCGAGTTGGTACGGAAAACAACAGCGATTTGCAGAGCTCGTGAACTATAGCTCAAGTTTTCTGCCAAACTGGCTAGCAGACAATCTATTGCAGGATTTTCAAGCGTAAAATAGGGTGCTCGACGAAACTGTACTGTTCAATTGTCCTTTGAACTGTGATGGCTACCGGATAAAATAGCAGAAGAGGTCCCTACTGTAAAGCAGTACAGCCTGTGACACAGGCGGACCTGCATCATCTGAGTACCACTTGCATGGCAGGTCTGGTGGGGGTGCAGAAGTTCTCGCTTCCAAGAAGGGTGGGGAAGATACATCTAATTATACATTTTCCGAGCCACCTGCATCTAGGTACGATACGTTTGGTATAGAAATCGGTAGTCGCGCAGTATTCCTTCCGTCGATTGAGTTTCTTCGCACGGGCCCCATTGCTCGACACACGTCAGGAGAGAGTCTCTCGCTTGCACTGTCCATTGTCGAAGCATTAAGCAGTGGATACGAAACTACAGAGCTATGTAGCTTTTCTCCAAACCTGTACCAATTCGGATGATCGAGATGGTACGGGAAACAAGAGCGATTTGCAGAGCTCGTGAACTATAGCTCAAGTTTTTTGCCAATCTGGATAGCAGAGAACTTACTGCAGAATCTTCAAGCGTGAAAAAGGTGCTCAACGAAACTGTCCTATTCCTTTGTCCTATGAAGTCTGATGGTTACCGGATACAATAGCAGAAGAGTTCCCTGCTGTAAAGCAGTACAGCCTGTGAACAAAGAGCGGAACAAAGGCGGACCTGCATCATCTGAGTACTACTTGCATGGCGGGCCAGTTGCGAGCGCAGAAGTTCTCGCTTTCAAGAAGAGTGGGAAGGATACGATTCATCATACTTTTCCGAGCCACCTGCATATAGGCGCAATAATGCGGCTAGTACAAGCATGCACAGCGAGCATAACTATCAAAACACCTTTGCGCAATATACGCAGGCGGGAGAGGTGCGCTGCAAGCTGCCCTCGTCGCTGTGAGACACCGGCTGTACTTGCATGCAACACGCACGTACCCGCTTCACCGTAGGATGAGGCGTAAACGTTGGGAAGATATAAGAGCACCGGACCGCCATGTGGCTCTGGGAGGCGGCGTAGCTCCATAGTGTGCCTGACGGAGCCCACAGAGCTGACAATGAGGCGAAGACTAGGTCAGCGGCGCTTTACATGCCTTACATTGTGCACCTGCCCTGGTCGTTGCCTTGTCTACCTATGGCACAGCGGCGGGTTAGGATGCCACAGTGTTTCTGCGGGCATCGCTTCTCAACCTGTTCCGAGAAAATACATTCCCGTTTACTCTCCTACGCAATATGACTTGCCCTTACGCCCTTTGTATGAGCTCTAGATTCAAAAAAGCATTCCTCGTTGTCCGCGACAGGTGTCCTCATCCGTGTGGAGGTACCGCACGAAGAGACGCCATCACAATGGCTCATTGCTCGCTGCTACCGAGACTGCCCGAAGGGCAGGGCAAGTGTGCTCTTCGTATCCGCGTAAACCAGTGGTAAGAGTTGTCTGTGCGCCTGTGACATTCCCGGGTCAGATTGCAAGGGTGAGTGAAGAAGCTGCTGCTGTGCGAAGAAGAAAGCTGTTGCGGTCTGACACACGAAAACCTCACTATAAGTAGTCACACTGCATCATGCATCCAGGGTAACGCCGCACATACCCTTATTTTTTTCTAACCACTTCTAAAGAAGAGAGTACGACAGTAACCTTCAGTCTACAAATCCACCGCGACAACTGGCTGACCGCTTGCTTGTTGGAGAGCCGCTCACATCTGGAACACCATCTGGAAAGGGGCGGACGCTCGGAACAGAAGGTAAGCGTATTCGGACCATCCATTCGAGAAGCGATTGCACATCTCCTGCCGTAAAGGTTGCTAAGTCCGGAAAAGGCGGCTTTCATTATGTGAAGAGGTATACAGTTATTCTTAATATACAAACACTCAAACTGTGTGTGCGCCATTTGTCACAACCAAATTTGAATGAATTGGCACGCTTCTGGACCATGTGTGGAGAACCAGTCCCCACACACCTCCGTTATCCTGTCCGGGAACTACAGAGGAGCAGAGGCGACTTACCTAACGCAATCGAGAGGAACATTTATCTCAAGCATCAGCGAAGCCTACGAGATTTGCAGGGTAGGCGGTTCCCCCGCGCCTCCCTGATTATGATTCAGAGAGAAGTGAGGGGCGATCCTGTGCGTGCGCCAGCTAGTCCAGACTTTTATTCTGTAGTCAAGGCGCACTCACAATGCATCACCTGACAGCATCAAAAACCAGGCTTCAGCCTAAAACTCCATTGCAACAATTGGATGACCGCTTGCATGTTGAAAAGTCGCACACATCTGGAACAGCATCTGGAAAGGGTGGATGCTCGAAACAGACTGTAAGCGTTTCCGGACCATGCACTCGAGAAGCAGTTGTTGAACTTGCGCCGCAGAGGGCGTTGAGTCCGAAAAAGGCGGCTTTGGTTATGTGAAGAAGTAGATAGTTATTTTTAATATGCAGACCCTCACACTGTTTGTGCGCCATTTGTAACAATCAAATTTGGAATGTGTTGGCACGCTTCTGGACGATGTGTGGAAAACCAGTGCCCGCACACCTCCGTTTTTCTGTCAGGGAACTACAGAGGAGCAGAGGCGATTTACCTAACGCGGTCGAGAGGAACATTTTTATCAAATCTATCAGCGTGTGTTTCGAGATTTGCAGGGTAGGTGGCTCCCCCACGTCTCCCTAATTATGATTCAGAGAGAAGTGAGGGGTGACCCTGTGCGTGCGCCAGCTAGTCTAGAGTTTTTACCCTGTTGTCAAGGCGCACTCACTATGCCTCACCTGACAGCTGTGAAGAGGTATACAGTTATTTTTAATATACAAACACTCACACTCTCTGTGGACCATTTGTCACAACCAAATTTGAGTGGATTGGCACGCTTCTGGACGATGTGTGGAGAGCCAGTCCCCACACACCTCCGTTATCCTGTCGGGGAACGACAGAGGAACAGAGGCGATTTACCTAACTCGGTTGAAAAAAACATTTATCAAAATTATCAGCGTAGCCTACGAGGGTGGCGGGGCAGGCGGCTCCCTCATTTTTTTTCCTGATTATGATTCAGAGACAAGTGAGGGGCGATCCTGTGCGTGCACCAGCTCGTCTAGAATTCTGATGCTGTAGTCACGGCGCACTCACAATGCATCACATGACAGCACCAGAGACCAGGCTTCAGCCCAGAAATGCATTGCAACAATTGGATGACCGCTTGCATGTTGAAGAGTCGCTCACATCTGGAGCACAATATGGAAAGGGGCGGACGCCCGAAACAGTATGCAGGAGTCTCCGCATCATGCACTCGAGAAGCAGTTGCGGAACGCGCGCCGCAGAGGGCGTTGAGTCCGATAAAGGCGGCTTTGGTTATGTGAAGAAGTAGATAGTAATTCATAATGTGCAAACCCTCACACTGTTTGTGCGCCATTTGTAACAACCAAATTTGAATAGACTGGCACGCTTCCGGACGATGTGTGGAAAAACAGTGCCCGCACACCTCCGTTATCCTGTTGGGGAAGGACAGGGGAACAGAGGCAACTTGCCTACCGCGGTCGAGAGGAGCATTCTTGTCAAATCTATCAGCGTGTGTTTCGAAATTTGCAGGGTAGGTGACTCCCCCGCATCTCCCTGATTATGATTCAGAGAGAAGTGAGGGGCGACCCTGTGCGTGCGCCAGCTAGTCTAGAGTTCTTACCCTGTTGTCAAGGCGCACTCACTATGCCTCACCTGACAGCTGTGAAGAAGTATACAGTTATTTTTAATACACAAACACTCGCACTGTCTGTGGACCATTTGTCACAACCAAATTTGAGTGGATTGGCACGCTTCTGGACGATGTGTGGGGAGCCAGTCCCCCACACACCTCCGTTATCCTGTCGGGGAACGACAGATGAACAGAGGCGATTTACCTAACTCGGTTGAAAAAAACATTTATCAAACTTATCAGCGTAGCCTACGAGGGTGGCGGGGCAGGCGGCTCCCTCACATTTCCCTTATTATGATTCAGGCAGCAGTGAGGGGCAATCCTGTGCGTGCGCCAGCTCGTCTAGAATTCTGATGCTGTAATTACGGCGCACTCACAATGATTCACAAGACAGCACCAGAGACCAGGCTTCAGCCCAGAAATGCATTGCAACAATTGGATGACCGCTTGCATGTTGAAGAGTCGCTCACATCTGGAGCACAATATGGAAAGGGGCGGACGCC
Source organism: Ochotona princeps (assembly GCF_030435755.1). Lineage (NCBI taxonomy): Eukaryota > Metazoa > Chordata > Mammalia > Lagomorpha > Ochotonidae > Ochotona > Ochotona princeps. The sequence continues at coordinate 7,319 of NW_026698926.1, read as the reverse complement.
TGAAACAGTATGCAGGAGTCTCCGCATCGTGCACTCGAGAAGCAGTTGCGGAACGCGCGCCGCAGAGGGCGTTGAGTCCGAAAAAGGCGGCTTTGGTTATGTGAAGAAGTAGATAGTAATTCATAATGTGCAAACCCTCACACTGTTTGTGCGCCATTTGTAACAACCAAATTTGAATAGACTGGCACGCTTCCGGACGATGTGTGGAAAAACAGTGCCCGCACACCTCCGTTATCCTGTTGGGGAAGGACAGGGGAACAGAGGCAACTTGCCTACCGCGGTCGAGAGGAGCATTCTTGTCAAATCTATCAGCGTGTGTTTCGAAATTTGCAGGGTAGGTGACTCCCCCGCATCTCCCTGATTATGATTCAGAGAGAAGTGAGGGGTGACCCTGTGCGTGCACCAGCTAGTCTAGAGTTTTTACCCTGTTGTCAAGGCGCACTCACTATGCCTCACCTGACAGCTGTGAAGAAGTATACAGTTATTTTTAATATACAGACACTCACACTGTCTTTGGGCCATTTGTCACAACCAAATTTGAGTGGATTGGCACGCTTCTGGACGATGTGTGGAGAGCCAGTCCCCACACACCTCCGTTATCCTGTCGGGGAACGACAGAGGAACAGAGGGCGATTTACCTAACTCGATTGAAAAAAACATTTATCAAAATTATCAGCGTAGCCTACGAGGGTGGCGGGGCAGGCGGCTCCCTCACATTTCCCTTATTATGATTCAGGCAGCAGTGAGGGGCGATCCTGTGCGTGCACCAGCTCGTCTAGAATTCTGATGCTGTAGTCACGGCGCACTCACAATGCATCACATGACAGCACCAGAGACCAGGCTTCAGCCCAGAAATGCATTGCAACAAATGGATGACCGCTTGCTGTTGAAGAGTCGCTCACATCTGGAGCACAGTATGGAAAGGGGCGGACGCCCGAAACAGTATGCAGGAGTCTCCGCATCATGCACTCGAGAAGCAGTTGCGGAACGCGCGCCGCAGAGGGCGTTGAGTCCCGATAAAGGCGGCTTTGGTTATGTGAAGAAGTAGATAGTAATTCATAATGTGCAAACCCTCACACTGTTTGTGCGCCATTTGTAACAACCAAATTTGAATAGACTGGCACGCTTCCGGACGATGTGTGGAAAACAGTGCCCGCACACCTCCGTTATCCTGTTGGGGAAGGACAGGGGAACAGAGGCAAACTTGCCCACCGCGGTCGAGAGGAGCATTTTTGTCAAATCTATCAGCGTGTGTTTCGAAATTTGCAGGGTAGGTGACTCCCCCGCGTCTCCCTGATTATGATTCAGAGAGAAGTGAGGAGCGACCCCCTGTGCGTGCGCCAGCTAGTCTAGAGTTCTTACCCTGTTGTCAAGGCGCACTCACTATGCCTCACCTGACAGCTGTGAAGAAGTATACAGTTATTTTTAATATACAGACACTCACACTGTCTGTGGACCATTTGTCACAACCAAATTTGAGTGGATTGGCACGCTTCTGGACGATGTGTGGAGAGCCAGTCCCCACACACCTCCGTTATCCTGTCGGGGAACGACAGAGGAACAGAGGCGATTTACCTAACTCGATTGAAAAAAACATTTATCAAAATTATCAGCGTAGCCTACGAGGGTGGCGGGGCAGGCGGCTCCCTCACATTTCCCTGATTATGATTCAGGCAGCAGTGAGGGGCAATCCTGTGCGTGCGCCAGCTCGTCTAGAATTCTGTTGCTGTAATTACGGCGCACTCACAATGCATCACATGACAGCATCAAAGACCAGGCTTTAGCCTAGAAATGCATTGCGACAATTGAATGACCGCTTGCATGTTGAAGAGTCGCTCACATCTGGAACACCATCTGGAAAGGGGTGGGGCGCCCGAAACAGTATGCAGGAGTCTCCGGATCATGCATTCGAGAAGCAGCTGCGGAACGCGCGCCGCAGAGGGGCGTTGAGTCCGAAAAGGGCGGCTTTGGTTATGTGAAGAAGTAGATAGTTATTCTTAATATGCAAACCCTTACACTGTGTGTGCGCCATTTGTAACAACCAAATTTGAATGGATTGGCACGCTTCCGGACGATGTGTGGAAAACCAGTGCCCACAAACCTCCGTTATCCTGTCGGGGAAGGACAGGGGAGCAGGGGCGACTTACCTAACGCAATCGAGAGGAACATTTATCTCAAGCATCAGCGAAGCCTACGAGGTTTGCAGGGTAGGTGGCTGCCCCGCGTCTCCCTGATTGTGATTCAGAGAGAAGTGAGGGGCGACCCTGTGCGTGCGCGAGCTAGTCTAGAGTTTTTATCCTGTAGTCAAGGCGCACTCACTATGCCTCACCTGACAGCTGTGAAGAAGTACACAGTTATTTCTAATATTCAACCCTCACACTGTGTGTGCACCATTTGTCACAACAAAATTTAGAATGGATTGGACGCCTCTGGACCATGTGTGGAGAACCAGTCCCCACACACCTCCGTTATCCTGTCGGGGAACTACAGAGGAGCAGAGGCGACCTACCTAACGCAATCGAGAGGAACATTTATCTCAAGCATCAGCGAAGCCTACGAAATTCGCAGGGTAGTTGGCTCCCCCGCGTCTCCCTGATTATGATTCAGAAACGAGTGAGGGGCGACCCTGTGCGCGCGCCATCTAGTCCAGAGTTTTTATCCTGCAGTCAAGGCGCACTCACTATGCCTCACCTGACAGCTGTGAGGAAGCATACAGTTATTTTTAATATACAAACACTCACACTGTTTGTGGACCATTTGTTACAACCAAATTCGAGGGGATTGGCACGCTTCTGGACGATGTGTGGGGAGCCAGTCCCCACACACCTCCGTTATCCTGTCGGGGAACGACAGAGGAACAGAGGCGATTTACCTAAATCGATTGAAAAAAACATTTATCAAAATTATCAGCGTAGCCTACGAGGGTAGCGGGGCAGGCGGCTCCCTCACATTTCCCTTATTATGATTCAGGCAGCAGTGAGGGGCAGTCCTGTGCGTGCGCCAGCTCGTCTAGAATTCTGATGCTGTAATTACGGCGCACTCACAATGATTCACAAGACAGCACCAGAACCAGGCTTCAGCCCAGAAATGCATTGAAACAACTGGATGACCGCTTGCATGTTGAAGAGTCGCTCACATCTGGAGCACAATATGGAAAGGGGCGGACGCCTGAAACAGTATGCAGGAGTCTCCGCATCATGCACTCGAGAAGCAGTTGCGGAACGCGCGCCGCAGAGGGCGTTGAGTCCGAAAAAGGCGGCTTTGGATATGTGAAGAAGTAGATAGTTATTCTTAATATGCAAACCCTCACACTGTTTGTGCGCCATTTGTAACAATCAAATTTGAATGGATTGGCACGCTTCTGGACGATGTGTGGAAAACCAGTGCCCGCACACCTCCGTTTTCTGTCAGGGAACTACAGAGGAGCAGAGGCGATTTACCTAACGCGGTCGAGAGGAACATTTTTGTCAAATCTATCAGCGTGTGTTTCGAGATTTGCAGGGTAGGTGACTCCCCCGCGTCACCCTAATTATGATTCAAAGAGAAGTGAGGGGCGACCCTGTGTGTGCGCCAGCTGGTCTAGAGTTTTTACCACCCTGTTGTCAAGGCGCACTCACTATGCCTCACCTGACAACCGTGAAGAGGTATACAGTTGTTTTTAATATACAAACACTCACACTGTCTTTGGGCCATTTGTCACAATCAAATTTGAGTGGATTGGCACGCTTCTAGACGATGTGTGGAGAGCCAGTCCCCACACACGTCCGTTATCCTGTCGGGGAACGACAGAGGAACAGAGGCGATTTACCTAACTCGGTTGAAAAAAACATTTATCAAAATTATCAGCGTAGCCTACGAGGGTGGCGGGGCAGGCGGCTCCCTCATTTTTTTTTCCTGATTATGATTCAGAGACAAGTGAGGGGCGATCCTGTGCGTGCACCAGCTCGTCTAGAATTCTGATGCTGTAGTCACGGCGCACTCACAATGCATCACATGACAGCATCAAAGACCAGGCTTTAGTCTAGAAATGCATTGCGACAATTGAATGACCGCTTGCATGTTGAAGAGTCGCTCACATCTGGAACACCATCTGGAAAGGGGCGGACGCCCGAAACAGTATGCAGGAGTCTCCGGATAATGCATTCGAGAAGCAGCTGCGGAACGCGCGCCGCAGAGGGCGTTGAGTCCGAAAAGGGCGGCTTTGGTTATGTGAAGAAGTAGATAGTTATTCTTAATATGCAAACCCTTACACTGTGTGTGCGCCATTTGTAACAACCAAATTTGAATGGATTGGCACGCTTCCGGACGATGTGTGGAAAACCAGTGCCCACAAACCTCCGTTATCCTGTCGGGGAAGGACAGGGGAGCAGGGGCGACTTACCTAACGCAATCGAGAGGAACATTTATCTCAAGCATCAGCGAAGCCTACGAGGTTTGCAGGGTAGGTGGCTGCCCCGCGTCACCCTGATTGTGATTCAGAGAGAAGTGAGGGGCGACCCTGTGCGTGCGCGAGCTAGTCTAGAGTTTTTATCCTGTAGTCAAGGCGCACTCTCTATGCCTCACCTGACAGCTGTGAAGAAGTATACAGTTATTTCTAATATTCAAACCCTCACACTGTGTGTGCACCATTTGTCACAACAAAATTTAGAATGGATTGGGGACGCCTCTGGACCATGTGTGGAGAACCAGTCCCCACACACCTCCGTTATCCTGTCGGGGAACTACAGAGGAGCAGAGGCGACCTACCTAACGCAATCGAGAGGAACATTTATCTCAAGCATCAGCGAAGCCTACGAAATTCGCAGGGTAGTTGGCTCCCCCCGCCGTCTCCCTGATTATGATTCAGAAAAAAGTGAGGGGGCGACCCCTGTGCCGCGCGCCATCTAGTCCAGAGTTTTTATCCTGCAGTCAAGGCGCACTCACTATGCCTCACCTGACAGCTTCAAAACCAGGCTTCAGCCTAGAAATCCACTGCGACAATTGGATGGCCGCTTGCATGTTGAAGAGTCGCTCACATCTGGAACACCATCTGGAAAGGGGCGGACGCCCGAAACAGTATGCAGGAGACTCCGGATCATGCACTCGAGAAGCAACTGCGGAACTCGCGCGCAGAGGGCGTTCAGTAAGAAAAAGGCGACTTTTATTATGTGAAGAAGTACACTGTTATTTTTAATACGCAAACTATCACACTCTATGTGCGTAATTTATCAGACTCAAATTTGAATGGATTGGCACGCTTTTGGACGATGTGTGGAAAACCAGTGCCCACACACCTCCGTTGTCCTGTAGGGGAAGGACAGGGGAGAAGAGGCGATTTACCTAACGCGGTCGAGATGAACAATTATCAAAACTATTAGCGTATTTTACGAGATTTGCAGGGTAGGTGGCTCCCCCACGTCTCCCTAATTATGATTCAGAGACAAGTGAGAGGGCGACCCTGTGCGTGCGCCAGCTAGTCTAGAGTTTTTATCCTGTAGTCAAGGCGCAGTCACAATGCATCGCCTGACAGCTTCGAAAACCAGGCTTCAGCCTAGAAATCCACTGCAACGATTGAATGGCCGCTTGCTTGTTGAAGAGTCGCTCATGTCTGAAACACCATTCAGAAAGGGGCGGACGCCCCGAAGCAGTATGAAAGCATCGGTTTACCATGTACTAGAGAAGCGATTGCGGGGCCCGCGCCGTAGAGGGAGTTAAGTCCGGGAAAGGCGGATTTCGTGAATGTAAAGATGTATACAGTTTTTTGGACATGCAAACCATCACACTGTGTGTGCATCAGTTGTCACAACCAAATGTGAATTGAGTGGAACGCTATCAAACGATGTGTGGAAAACCAGTGCGCACACTCCTCCGTTATCCTGCAGGGTAAGACAGAGGAACAGAGGCAACTTACTTTACTCGGTTGAAAAAAACATTTATCAAAATTATCAGTGTAGTCTACGAGGGTTGCGGGGTAGGTGGTTCCCTCACATCTCCCTGATTATGATTCAGAAAGAAGTGAGGGGCGATCCTGTGCGTGCGCCAGCTCGTCTAGAATTCTGATGCTGTAGTCACGGCGCACTTACGGTGGCTCACATGGCAGCTTCGAAAACCAGGCGGAAGTTTACATTTCTTTGGGCAGTTACTGGTAGCAGTGCCACTGCAGGTTCGCTGCAGACGCTTCACAAAAGGGTGCCTGTCTATGTAATGATTTCAAGCAAATACACTATCTCAAGAGCTAGTCCTGCGTGGTACAAGACAGCCTGCATTTGAAGAAGCCGGAGAGACTGCTTTTGCATTGAGGAAGGCTACCTACCGTCATAGTTACGTAGGCGCCTGCCTGTTTTTCCAATGTGGCGACTATATAGAAAATTGGGCTGACGTCTGTCCCTAGCGGAGCCGGTAGCGTCTGCTCTATCCGCCACGTCGACAGCAAATGCTGCATGCATCGCTCGAACCCGATTGATGAAAAGAATCGACTTACATTGGACTGCGTACCCTGTGTAGACAAGCCCCGCAGGTCCCGAATATGAAAGCCGCGTGCGGAGAGAACCTTCTGAAAGATATTTGCCCCGCACTTTCAAAGAGGTGGACAACGGTTTCGGAGCAAGGGCAGCAGCTGCAAAGACGCCAGCTCTGTGGGAACAAAGAGGTAAAAAGTTGCATCGGAGGAAAGCTGAATCCAAACGTGCATGTAGTTGCATGTGAAGGGAGATACTCCAGAACCGGTTTTGTGATGGGCGCAATAGTGCAAGCCTGTCCGCATCGTGGGCTGTCCCTACACGTTGACGCAAACACATCAGTTGCACGGTTAATGACCCGGAGAATCAGTGCAACGCCGCATGTATGCGCCTTGTATGCTGATAAGGTGTCAGGTGCTTACGAGCGCCAAATTGTGGCTCAGCCCAGGGGCTACATCGGCGGTGACGCGGAACACAGTACGTTTTCTAATCTTCCGTCTGAGACTGTCGTACTCGTGGACGCCAGAGATGCTGCGACATTCGAGAGCCTTGCTATGAGTTTGGTGCTTCCAACACAGCATCGCCGTGGCATGGGCATTAATTGAAGTATTCTATATGCAAGATGCGCTTTTCTGATGCAGCGTATCTGCCTTTTGCATAGTTTTAGTCAGCCATACAGATTTTGGATGCTTTCTGAACATGTTTTTCTACGTCGTGAATTTCCGTGCACACTGGCCACGTAGCTGGAGGTACGTATCCACGCTAGGTCAGCTTTTCGCAGTTCTTTGAGAGGACAAAGAAGCCTCCAGGACCTTTTGAACGTTTGCAGACCCGGTTCACCCAGCACAGAGAACAGCCTGATTAGCACCGGAAACAGCTGCA
>NW_026698925.1:0-33531 GCF_030435755.1 Ochotona princeps | reverse complement strand
TCTCTATGTTTAGTGCCCTTTGAATGCATTATCTAGGAATGAACCTGGTAGAGCATCCCACACAAACGAATGCTCCACATGCGGGTTTCACATGCCACCAACTCCACATTCACAGGCAACTTCAGCGCCACAGCCGTTTTCAGATAGCCCTCAATGCAAAGGCTCTAGACGCAAATATTGGTGTGAGAGCTAATTCAATCAAGGAAACACTGCATGTTGGTGAAGGGCATATTGAAGAAGGATCAGCCGAGTGGTTCTTGTGGGAGAACAACTCCATTTGGCTCACTAACTTCACACACCATCAGGCTTCCAAGCAGCTCTCAAGGAAACTCAGTTTTCACACTCTATGTTTAGTGCCCTTTGTATGGCTAGGACTGAAATGAACCTGGTAGAGCATCCCACACAAACGAATGCTCCACATGCGGGTTTCACATGCCACCAACTCCACATTCACAGGCAACTTCAGCGCCACAGCCGTTTTCAGATAGCCCTCAATGCAAAGGCTCTAGACGCAAATATTGGTGTGAGAGCTAATTCAATCAAGGAAACACTGCATGTTGGTGAAGGGCATATTGAAGAAGGATCAGCCGAGTGGTTCTTGTGGGAGAACAACTCCATTTGGCTCACTAACTTCACACACCATCAGGCTTCCAAGCAGCTCTCAAGGAAACTCAGTTTTCACACTCTATGCTTAGTGCCCTTTGAGAGCATTATCTAGGAATGAACCTGATAGAGCATCCCACACAAACGAATGCTCCACATGCGGGTTTCACATGCCACCAACTCCACATTCACAGGCAACTTCAGCGCCACAGCCGTTTTCAGATAGCCCTCAATGCAAAGGCTCTAGACGCAAATATTGGTGTGAGAGCTAATTCAATCAAGGAAACACTGCATGTTGGTGAAGGGCATATTGAAGAAGGATCAGCTGAGTGGTTCTTGTGGGAGAACAACTCCATTTGGCTCACTAACTTCACACACCATCAGGCTTCCAAGCAGCTCTCAAGGAAACTCAGTTTTCACACTCTATGCTTAGTGCCCTTTGAGTGCATTATCTAGGAATGAACCTGGTAGAGCATCCCACACAAACGAATGCTCCACATGCGGGTTTCACATGCCACCAACTCCACATTCACAGGCAACTTCAGCGCCACAGCCGTTTTCAGATAGCCCTCAATGCAAAGGCTCTAGACGCAAATATTGGTGTGAGAGCTAATTCAATCAAGGAAACACTGCATGTTGGTGAAGGGCATATTGAAGAAGGATCAGCCGAGTGGTTCTTGTGGGAGAACAACTCCATTTGGCTCACTAACTTCACACACCATCAGGCTTCCAAGCAGCTCTCAAGGAAACTCAGTTTTCACACTCTATGTTTAGTGCCCTTTGAATGCATTATCTAGGAATGAACCTGGTAGAGCATCCCACACAAACGAATGTTCCACGTGCGGGTTTCACATGCCAACAACTCCACATTCACAGGCAACTTCAGCGCCACAGCCGTTTTCAGATAGCCCTCAATGCAAAGGCTTTAGACGCAAATATTGGTGTGAGAGCTAATTCAATCAAGGAAACACTGCATGTTGGTGAAGGGCATATTGAAGAAGGATCAGCCGAGTGGTTCTTGTGGGAGAACAACTCCATTTGGCTCACTAACTTCACACACCATCAGGCTTCCAAGCAGCTCTCAAGGAAACTCAGTTTTCACACTCTATGTTTAGTGCCCTTAGAATGCATTATCTAGGAATGAACCTGGTAGAGCATCCCACACAAACGAATGTTCCACGTGCGGGTTTCACATGCCACCAACTCCACATTCACAGGCAACTTCAGCGCCACAGCCGTTTTCAGATAGCCCTCAATGCAAACTCTTTAGACGCAAATATTGGTGTGAGAGCTAATTCAATCAAGGAAACACTGCATGTTGGTGAAGGGCATATTGAAGAAGGATCAGCCGAGTGGTTCTTGTGGGAGAACAACTCCATTTGGCTCACTAACTTCACACACCATCAGGCTTCCAAGCAGCTCTCAAGGAAACTCAGTTTTCACACTCTATGTTTAGTGCCCTTTGTATGGCTAGGACTGAAATGAACCTGGTAGAGCATCCCACACAAACGAATGCTCCACATGCGGGTTTCACATGCCACCAACTCCACATTCACAGGCAACTTCAGCGCCACAGCCGTTTTCAGATAGCCCTCAATGCAAAGGCTCTAGACGCAAATATTGGTGTGAGAGCTAATTCAATCAAGGAAACACTGCATGTTGGTGAAGGGCATATTGAAGAAGGATCAGCCGAGTGGTTCTTGTGGGAGAACAACTCCATTTGGCTCACTAACTTCACACACCATCAGGCTTCCAAGCAGCTCTCAAGGAAACTCAGTTTTCACACTCTATGCTTAGTGCCCTTTGAGTGCATTATCTAGGAATGAACCTGGTAGAGCATCCCACACAAACGAATGCTCCACATGCGGGTTTCACATGCCACCAACTCCACATTCACAGGCAACTTCAGCGCCACAGCCGTTTTCAGATAGCCCTCAATGCAAAGGCTCTAGACGCAAATATTGGTGTGAGAGCTAATTCAATCAAGGAAACACTGCATGTTGGTGAAGGGCATATTGAAGAAGGATCAGCCGAGTGGTTCTTGTGGGAGAACAACTCCATTTGGCTCACTAACTTCACACACCATCAGGCTTCCAAGCAGCTCTCAAGGAAACTCAGTTTTCACACTCTATGCTTAGTGCCCTTTGAGTGCATTATCTAGGAATGAACCTGGTAGAGCATCCCACACAAACGAATGCTCCACATGCGGGTTTCACATGCCACCAACTCCACATTCACAGGCAACTTCAGCGCCACAGCCGTTTTCAGATAGCCCTCAATGCAAAGGCTCTAGACGCAAATATTGGTGTGAGAGCTAATTCAATCAAGGAAACACTGCATGTTGGTGAAGGGCATATTGAAGAAGGATCAGCCGAGTGGTTCTTGTGGGAGAACAACTCCATTTGGCTCACTAACTTCACACACCATCAGGCTTCCAAGCAGCTCTCAAGGAAACTCAGTTTTCACACTCTATGCTTAGTGCCCTTTGTATGGCTAGGACTGAAATGAAGCTTGGTCAGTATCCCACACAAACGAATGCTCCACATGCGGGTTTCACATGCCACCAACTCCACATTCACAGGCAACTTCAGCGCCACAGCCGTTTTCAGATAGCCCTCAATGCAAAGGCTCTAGACGCAAATATTGGTGTGAGAGCTAATTCAATCAAGGAAACACTGCATGTTGGTGAAGGGCATATTGAAGAAGGATCAGCCGAGTGGTTCTTGTGGGAGAACAACTCCATTTGGCTCACTAACTTCACACACCATCAGGCTTCCAAGCAGCTCTCAAGGAAACTCAGTTTTCACACTCTATGCTTAGTGCCCTTTGAGTGCATTATCTAGGAATGAACCTGGTAGAGCATCCCACACAAACGAATGCTCCACATGCGGGTTTCACATGCCACCAACTCCACATTCACAGGCAACTTCAGCGCCACAGCCGTTTTCAGATAGCCATCAATGCAAAGGCTCTAGACGCAAATATTGGTGTGAGAGCTAATTCAATCAAGGAAACACTGCATGTTGGTGAAGGGCATATTGAAGAAGGATCAGCCGAGTGGTTCTTGTGGGAGAACAACTCCATTTGGCTCACTAACTTCACACACCATCAGGCTTCCAAGCAGCTCTCAAGGAAACTCAGTTTTCACACTCTATGCTTAGTGCCCTTTGTATGGCTAGGACTGAAATGAACCTGGTAGAGCATCCCACACAAACGAATGCTCCACATGCGGGTTTCACATGCCACCAACTCCACATTCACAGGCAACTTCAGCGCCACAGCCGTTTTCAGATAGCCCTCAATGCAAAGGCTCTAGACGCAAATATTGGTGTGAGAGCTAATTCAATCAAGGAAACACTGCATGTTGGTGAAGGGCATATTGAAGAAGGATCAGCCGAGTGGTTCTTGTGGGAGAACAACTCCATTTGGCTCACTAACTTCACACACCATCAGGCTTCCAAGCAGCTCTCAAGGAAACTCAGTTTTCACACTCTATGCTTAGTGCCCTTTGTATGGCTAGGACTGAAATGAACCTGGTAGAGCATCCCACACAAACGAATGCTCCACATGCGGGTTTCACATGCCACCAACTCCACATTCACAGGCAACTTCAGCGCCACAGCCGTTTTCAGATAGCCCTCAATGCAAAGGCTCTAGACACAAATATTGGTGTGAGAGCTAATTCAATCAAGGAAACACTGCATGTTGGTGAAGGGCATATTGAAGAAGGATCAGCCGAGTGGTTCTTGTGGGAGAACAACTCCATTTGGCTCACTAACTTCACACACCATCAGGCTTCCAAGCAGCTCTCAAGGAAACTCAGTTTTCACACTCTATGCTTAGTGCCCTTTGAGTGCATTATCTAGGAATGAACCTGGTAGAGCATCCCACACAAACGAATGCTCCACATGCGGGTTTCACATGCCACCAACTCCACATTCACAGGCAACTTCAGCGCCACAGCCGTTTTCAGATAGCCCTCAATGCAAAGGCTCTAGACGCAAATATTGGTGTGAGAGCTAATTCAATCAAGGAAACACTGCATGTTGGTGAAGGGCATAGTGAAGAAGGATCAGCCGAGTGGTTCTTGTGGGAGAACAACTCCATTTGGCTCACTAACTTCACACACCATCAGGCTTCCAAGCAGCTCTCAAGGAAACTCAGTTTTCACACTCTATGCTTAGTGCCCTTTGAGTGCATTATCTAGGAATGAACCTGGTAGAGCATCCCACACAAACGAATGCTCCACATGCGGGTTTCACATGCCACCAACTCCACATTCACAGGCAACTTCAGCGCCACAGCCGTTTTCAGATAGCCCTCAATGCAAAGGCTCTAGACGCAAATATTGGTGTGAGAGCTAATTCAATCAAGGAAACACTGCATGTTGGTGAAGGGCATATTGAAGAAGGATCAGCCGAGTGGTTCTTGTGGGAGAACAACTCCATTTGGCTCACTAACTTCACACACCATCAGGCTTCCAAGCAGCTCTCAAGGAAACTCAGTTTTCACACTCTATGCTTAGTGCCCTTTGAGTGCATTATCTAGGAATGAACCTGGTAGAGCATCCCACACAAACGAATGCTCCACATGCGGGTTTCACATGCCACCAACTCCACATTCACAGGCAACTTCAGCGCCACAGCCGTTTTCAGATAGCCCTCAATGCAAAGGCTCTAGACGCAAATATTGGTGTGAGAGCTAATTCAATCAAGGAAACACTGCATGTTGGTGAAGGGCATATTGAAGAAGGATCAGCCGAGTGGTTCTTGTGGGAGAACAACTCCATTTGGCTCACTAACTTCACACACCATCAGGCTTCCAAGCAGCTCTCAAGGAAACTCAGTTTTCACACTCTATGCTTAGTGCCCTTTGAGTGCATTATCTAGGAATGAACCTGGTAGAGCATCCCACACAAACGAATGCTCCACATGCGGGTTTCACATGCCACCAACTCCACATTCACAGGCAACTTCAGCGCCACAGCCGTTTTCAGATAGCCCTCAATGCAAAGGCTCTAGACGCAAATATTGGTGTGAGAGCTAATTCAATCAAGGAAACACTGCATGTTGGTGAAGGGCATATTGAAGAAGGATCAGCCGAGTGGTTCTTGTGGGAGAACAACTCCATTTGGCTCACTAACTTCACACACCATCAGGCTTCCAAACAGCTCTCAAGGAAACTCAGTTTTCACACTCTATGCTTAGTGCCCTTTGAGTGCATTATCTAGGAATGAACCTGGTAGAGCATCCCACACAAACGAATGCTCCACATGCGGGTTTCACATGCCACCAACTCCACATTCACAGGCAACTTCAGCGCCACAGCCGTTTTCAGATAGCCCTCAATGCAAAGGCTCTAGACACAAATATTGGTGTGAGAGCTAATTCAATCAAGGAAACACTGCATGTTGGTGAAGGGCATATTGAAGAAGGATCAGCCGAGTGGTTCTTGTGGGAGAACAACTCCATTTGGCTCACTAACTTCACACACCATCAGGCTTCCAAGCAGCTCTCAAGGAAACTCAGTTTTCACACTCTATGCTTAGTGCCCTTTGAGTGCATTATCTAGGAATGAACCTGGTAGAGCATCCCACACAAACGAATGCTCCACATGCGGGTTTCACATGCCACCAACTCCACATTCACAGGCAACTTCAGCGCCACAGCCGTTTTCAGATAGCCCTCAATGCAAAGGCTCTAGACGCAAATATTGGTGTGAGAGCTAATTCAATCAAGGAAACACTGCATGTTGGTGAAGGGCATATTGAAGAAGGATCAGCCGAGTGGTTCTTGTGGGAGAACAACTCCATTTGGCTCACTAACTTCACACACCATCAGGCTTCCAAGCAGCTCTCAAGGAAACTCAGTTTTCACACTCTATGTTTAGTGCCCTTTGTATGGCTAGGACTGAAATGAACCTGGTAGAGCATTACACACAAACGAATGCTCCACATGCGGGTTTCACATGCCACCAACTCCACATTCACAGGCAACTTCAGCGCCACAGCCGTTTTCAGATAGCCCTCAATGCAAAGGCTCTAGACGCAAATATTGGTGTGAGAGCTAATTCAATCAAGGAAACACTGCATGTTGGTGAAGGGCATATTGAAGAAGGATCAGCCGAGTGGTTCTTGTGGGAGAACAACTCCATTTGGCTCACTAACTTCACACACCATCAGGCTTCCAAGCAGCTCTCAAGGAAACTCAGTTTTCACACTCTATGCTTAGTGCCCTTTGAGTGCATTATCTAGGAATGAACCTGGTAGAGCATCCCACACAAACGAATGCTCCACATGCGGGTTTCACATGCCACCAACTCCACATTCACAGGCAACTTCAGCGCCACAGCCGTTTTCAGATAGCCCTCAATGCAAAGGCTCTAGACGCAAATATTGGTGTGAGAGCTAATTCAATCAAGGAAACACTGCATGTTGGTGAAGGGCATATTGAAGAAGGATCAGCCGAGTGGTTCTTGTGGGAGAACAACTCCATTTGGCTCACTAACTTCACACACCATCAGGCTTCCAAGCAGCTCTCAAGGAAACTCAGTTTTCACACTCTATGCTTAGTGCCCTTTGAGTGCATTATCTAGGAATGAACCTGGTAGAGCATCCCACACAAACGAATGCTCCACATGCGGGTTTCACATGCCACCAACTCCACATTCACAGGCAACTTCAGCGCCACAGCCGTTTTCAGATAGCCCTCAATGCAAAGGCTCTAGACGCAAATATTGGTGTGAGAGCTAATTCAATCAAGGAAACACTGCATGTTGGTGAAGGGCATATTGAAGAAGGATCAGCCGAGTGGTTCTTGTGGGAGAACAACTCCATTTGGCTCACTAACTTCACACACCATCAGGCTTCCAAACAGCTCTCAAGGAAACTCAGTTTTCACACTCTATGCTTAGTGCCCTTTGAGTGCATTATCTAGGAATGAACCTGGTAGAGCATCCCACACAAACGAATGCTCCACATGCGGGTTTCACATGCCACCAACTCCACATTCACAGGCAACTTCAGCGCCACAGCCGTTTTCAGATAGCCCTCAATGCAAAGGCTCTAGACACAAATATTGGTGTGAGAGCTAATTCAATCAAGGAAACACTGCATGTTGGTGAAGGGCATATTGAAGAAGGATCAGCCGAGTGGTTCTTGTGGGAGAACAACTCCATTTGGCTCACTAACTTCACACACCATCAGGCTTCCAAGCAGCTCTCAAGGAAACTCAGTTTTCACACTCTATGCTTAGTGCCCTTTGAGTGCATTATCTAGGAATGAACCTGGTAGAGCATCCCACACAAACGAATGCTCCACATGCGGGTTTCACATGCCACCAACTCCACATTCACAGGCAACTTCAGCGCCACAGCCGTTTTCAGATAGCCCTCAATGCAAAGGTTCTAGACGCAAATATTGGTGTGAGAGCTAATTCAATCAAGGAAACACTGCATGTTGGTGAAGGGCATATTGAAGAAGGATCAGCCGAGTGGTTCTTGTGGGAGAACAACTCCATTTGGCTCACTAACTTCACACACCATCAGGCTTCCAAGCAGCTCTCAAGGAAACTCAGTTTTCACACTCTATGTTTAGTGCCCTTTGTATGGCTAGGACTGAAATGAACCTGGTAGAGCATTACACACAAACGAATGCTCCACATGCGGGTTTCACATGCCACCAACTCCACATTCACAGGCAACTTCAGCGCCACAGCCGTTTTCAGATAGCCCTCAATGCAAAGGCTCTAGACGCAAATATTGGTGTGAGAGCTAATTCAATCAAGGAAACACTGCATGTTGGTGAAGGGCATATTGAAGAAGGATCAGCCAAGTGGTTCTTGTGGGAGAACAACTCCATTTGGCTCACTAACTTCACACACCATCAGGCTTCCAAGCAGCTCTCAAGGAAACTCAGTTTTCACACTCTATGCTTAGTGCCCTTTGAGTGCATTATCTAGGAATGAACCTGGTAGAGCATCCCACACAAACGAATGCTCCACATGCGGGTTTCACATGCCACCAACTCCACATTCACAGGCAACTTCAGCGCCACAGCCGTTTTCAGATAGCTCTCAATGCAAAGGCTCTAGACGCAAATATTGGTGTGAGAGCTAATTCAATCAAGGAAACACTGCATGTTGGTGAAGGGCATATTGAAGAAGGATCAGCCGAGTGGTTCTTGTGGGAGAACAACTCCATTTGGCTCACTAACTTCACACACCATCAGGCTTCCAAGCAGCTCTCAAGGAAACTCAGTTTTCACACTCTATGCTTAGTGCCCTTTGTATGGCTAGGACTGAAATGAACCTGGTAGAGCATCCCACACAAACGAATGCTCCACATGCGGGTTTCACATGCCACCAACTCCACATTCACAGGCAACTTCAGCGCCACAGCCGTTTTCAGATAGCCCTCAATGCAAAGGCTCTAGACGCAAATATTGGTGTGAGAGCTAATTCAATCAAGGAAACACTGCATGTTGGTGAAGGGCATATTGAAGAAGGATCAGCCGAGTGGTTCTTGTGGGAGAACAACTCCATTTGGCTCACTAACTTCACACACCATCAGGCTTCGAAGCAGCTCTCAAGGAAACTCAGTTTTCACACTCTATGCTTAGTGCCCTTTGTATGGCTAGGACTGAAATGATCCTGGTAGAGCATCCCACACAAACGAATGCTCCACATGCGGGTTTCACATGCCACCAACTCCACATTCACAGGCAACTTCAGCGCCACAGCCGTTTTCAGATAGCCCTCAATGCAAAGGCTCTAGACACAAATATTGGTGTGAGAGCTAATTCAATCAAGGAAACACTGCATGTTGGTGAAGGGCATATTGAAGAAGGATCAGCCGAGTGGTTCTTGTGGGAGAACAACTCCATTTGGCTCACTAACTTCACACACCATCAGGCTTCCAAGCAGCTCTCAAGGAAACTCAGTTTTCACACTCTATGCTTAGTGCCCTTTGAGTGCATTATCTAGGAATGAACCTGGTAGAGCATCCCACACAAACAAATGCTCCACATGCGGGTTTCACATGCCACCAACTCCACATTCACAGGCAACTTCAGCGCCACAGCCGTTTTCAGATAGCCCTCAATGCAAAGGCTCTAGACGCAAATATTGGTGTGAGAGCTAATTCAATCAAGGAAACACTGCATGTTGGTGAAGGGCATATTGAAGAAGGATCAGCCGAGTGGTTCTTGTGGGAGAACAACTCCATTTGGCTCACTAACTTCACACACCATCAGGCTTCCAAGCAGCTCTCAAGGAAACTCAGTTTTCACACTCTATGCTTAGTGCCCTTTGAGTGCATTATCTAGGAATGAACCTGGTAGAGCATCCCACACAAACGAATGCTCCACATGCGGGTTTCACATGCCACCAACTCCACATTCACAGGCAACTTCAGCGCCACAGCCGTTTTCAGATAGCCCTCAATGCAAAGGCTCTAGACGCAAATATTGGTGTGAGAGCTAATTCAATCAAGGAAACACTGCATGTTGGTGAAGGGCATATTGAAGAAGGATCAGCCGAGTGGTTCTTGTGGGAGAACAACTCCATTTGGCTCACTAACTTCACACACCATCAGGCTTCCAAGCAGCTCTCAAGGAAACTCAGTTTTCACACTCTATGCTTAGTGCCCTTTGTATGGCTAGGACTGAAATGAACCCGGTAGAGCATCCCACACAAACGAATGCTCCACATGCGGGTTTCACATGCCACCAACTCCACATTCACAGGCAACTTCAGCGCCACAGCCGTTTTCAGATAGCCCTCAATGCAAAGGCTCTAGACGCAAATATTGGTGTGAGAGCTAATTCAATCAAGGAAACACTGCATGTTGGTGAAGGGCATATTGAAGAAGGATCAGCCGAGTGGTTCTTGTGGGAGAACAACTCCATTTGGCTCACTAACTTCACACACCATCAGGCTTCCAAGCAGCTCTCAAGGAAACTCAGTTTTCACACTCTATGCTTAGTGCCCTTTGAGTGCATTATCTAGGAATGAACCTGGTAGAGCATCCCACACAAACGAATGCTCCACATGCGGGTTTCACATGCCACCAACTCCACATTCACAGGCAACTTCAGCGCCACAGCCGTTTTCAGATAGCCCTCAATGCAAAGGCTCTAGACGCAAATATTGGTGTGAGAGCTAATTCAATCAAGGAAACACTGCATGTTGGTGAAGGGCATATTGAAGAAGGATCAGCCGAGTGGTTCTTGTGGGAGAACAACTCCATTTGGCTCACTAACTTCACACACCATCAGGCTTCCAAGCAGCTCTCAAGGAAACTCAGTTTTCACACTCTATGCTTAGTGCCCTTTGAGTGCATTATCTAGGAATGAACCTGGTAGAGCATCCCACACAAACGAATGCTCCACATGCGGGTTTCACATGCCACCAACTCCACATTCACAGGCAACTTCAGCGCCACAGCCGTTTTCAGATAGCCCTCAATGCAAAGGCTCTAGACGCAAATATTGGTGTGAGAGCTAATTCAATCAAGGAAACACTGCATGTTGGTGAAGGGCATATTGAAGAAGGATCAGCCGAGTGGTTCTTGTGGAAGAACAACTCCATTTGGCTCACTAACTTCACACACCATCAGGCTTCCAAGCAGCTCTCAAGGAAACTCAGTTTTCACACTCTATGCTTAGTGCCCTTTGAGTGCATTATCTAGGAATGAACCTGGTAGAGCATCCCACACAAACGAATGCTCCACATGCGGGTTTCACATGCCACCAACTCCACATTCACAGGCAACTTCAGCGCCACAGCCGTTTTCAGATAGCCCTCAATGCAAAGGCTCTAGACGCAAATATTGGTGTGAGAGCTAATTCAATCAAGGAAACACTGCATGTTGGTGAAGGGCATATTGAAGAAGGATCAGCCGAGTGGTTCTTGTGGGAGAACAACTCCATTTGGCTCACTAACTTCACACACCATCAGGCTTCCAAGCAGCTCTCAAAGAAACTCAGTTTTCACACTCTATGCTTAGTGCCCTTTGTATGGCTAGGACTGAAATGAACCTGGTAGAGCATCCCACACAAACGAATGCTCCACATGCGGGTTTCACATGCCACCAACTCCACATTCACAGGCAACTTCAGCGCCACAGCCGTTTTCAGATAGCCCTCAATGCAAAGGCTCTAGACGCAAATATTGGTGTGAGAGCTAATTCAATCAAGGAAACACTGCATGTTGGTGAAGGGCATATTGAAGAAGGATCAGCCGAGTGGTTCTTGTGGGAGAACAACTCCATTTGGCTCACTAACTTCACACACCATCAGGCTTCCAAGCAGCTCTCAAGGAAACTCAGTTTTCACACTCTATGCTTAGTGCCCTTTGAGTGCATTATCTAGGAATGAACCTGGTAGAGCATCCCACACAAACGAATGCTCCACATGCGGGTTTCACATGCCACCAACTCCACATTCACAGGCAACTTCAGCGCCACAGCCGTTTTCAGATAGCCCTCAATGCAAAGGCTCTAGACGCAAATATTGGTGTGAGAGCTAATTCAATCAAGGAAACACTGCATGTTGGTGAAGGGCATATTGAAGAAGGATCAGCCGAGTGGTTCTTGTGGGAGAACAACTCCATTTGGCTCACTAACTTCACACACCATCAGGCTTCCAAGCAGCTCTCAAGGAAACTCAGTTTTCACACTCTATGCTTAGTGCCCTTTGAGTGCATTATCTAGGAATGAACCTGGTAGAGCATCCCACACAAACGAATGCTCCACATGCGGGTTTCACATGCCACCAACTCCACATTCACAGGCAACTTCAGCGCCACAGCCGTTTTCAGATAGCCCTCAATGCAAAGGCTCTAGACGCAAATATTGGTGTGAGAGCTAATTCAATCAAGGAAACACTGCATGTTGGTGAAGGGCATATTGAAGAAGGATCAGCCGAGTGGTTCTTGTGGGAGAACAACTCCATTTGGCTCACTAACTTCACACACCATCAGGCTTCAAAGCAGCTCTCAAGGAAACTCAGTTTTCACACTCTATGCTTAGTGCCCTTTGAGTGCATTATCTAGGAATGAACCTGGTAGAGCATCCCACACAAACGAATGCTCCACATGCGGGTTTCACATGCCACCA
Source organism: Ochotona princeps (assembly GCF_030435755.1). NCBI lineage: Eukaryota > Metazoa > Chordata > Mammalia > Lagomorpha > Ochotonidae > Ochotona > Ochotona princeps. Next base: position 20,814 of record NW_026698925.1, on the reverse strand, counting down.
ACTCCACATTCACAGGCAACTTCAGCGCCACAGCCGTTTTCAGATAGCCCTCAATGCAAAGGCTCTAGACGCAAATATTGGTGTGAGAGCTAATTCAATCAAGGAAACACTGCATGTTGGTGAAGGGCATATTGAAGAAGGATCAGCCGAGTGGTTCTTGTGGGAGAACAACTCCATTTGGCTCACTAACTTCACACACCATCAGGCTTCCAAGCAGCTCTCAAGGAAACTCAGTTTTCACACTCTATGCTTAGTGCCCTTTGAGTGCATTATCTAGGAATGAACCTGGTAGAGCATCCCACACAAACGAATGCTCCACATGCGGGTTTCACATGCCACCAACTCCACATTCACAGGCAACTTCAGCGCCACAGCCGTTTTCAGATAGCCCTCAATGCAAAGGCTCTAGACGCAAATATTGGTGTGAGAGCTAATTCAATCAAGGAAACACTGCATGTTGGTGAAGGGCATATTGAAGAAGGATCAGCCGAGTGGTTCTTGTGGGAGAACAACTCCATTTGGCTCACTAACTTCACACACCATCAGGCTTCCAAGCAGCTCTCAAAGAAACTCAGTTTTCACACTCTATGCTTAGTGCCCTTTGTATGGCTAGGACTGAAATGAACCTGGTAGAGCATCCCACACAAACGAATGCTCCACATGCGGGTTTCACATGCCACCAACTCCACATTCACAGGCAACTTCAGCGCCACAGCCGTTTTCAGATAGCCCTCAATGCAAAGGCTCTAGACGCAAATATTGGTGTGAGAGCTAATTCAATCAAGGAAACACTGCATGTTGGTGAAGGGCATATTGAAGAAGGATCAGCCGAGTGGTTCTTGTGGGAGAACAACTCCATTTGGCTCACTAACTTCACACACCATCAGGCTTCCAAGCAGCTCTCAAGGAAACTCAGTTTTCACACTCTATGCTTAGTGCCCTTTGAGTGCATTATCTAGGAATGAACCTGGTAGAGCATCCCACACAAACGAATGCTCCACATGCGGGTTTCACATGCCACCAACTCCACATTCACAGGCAACTTCAGCGCCACAGCCGTTTTCAGATAGCCCTCAATGCAAAGGCTCTAGACGCAAATATTGGTGTGAGAGCTAATTCAATCAAGGAAACACTGCATGTTGGTGAAGGGCATATTGAAGAAGGATCAGCCGAGTGGTTCTTGTGGGAGAACAACTCCATTTGGCTCACTAACTTCACACACCATCAGGCTTCCAAGCAGCTCTCAAGGAAACTCAGTTTTCACACTCTATGCTTAGTGCCCTTTGAGTGCATTATCTAGGAATGAACCTGGTAGAGCATCCCACACAAACGAATGCTCCACATGCGGGTTTCATATGCCACCAACTCCACATTCACAGGCAACTTCAGCGCCACAGCCGTTTTCAGATAGCCCTCAATGCAAAGGCTCTAGACGCAAATATTGGTGTGAGAGCTAATTCAATCAAGGAAACACTGCATGTTGGTGAAGGGCATATTGAAGAAGGATCAGCCGAGTGGTTCTTGTGGGAGAACAACTCCATTTGGCTCACTAACTTCACACACCATCAGGCTTCCAAGCAGCTCTCAAGGAAACTCAGTTTTCACACTCTATGCTTAGTGCCCTTTGTATGGCTAGGACTGAAATGAACCTGGTAGAGCATCCCACACAAACGAATGCTCCACATGCGGGTTTCACATGCCACCAACTCCACATTCACAGGCAACTTCAGCGCCACAGCCGTTTTCAGATAGCCCTCAATGCAAAGGCTCTAGACACAAATATTGGTGTGAGAGCTAATTCAATCAAGGAAACACTGCATGTTGGTGAAGGGCATATTGAAGAAGGATCAGCCGAGTGGTTCTTGTGGGAGAACAACTCCATTTGGCTCACTAACTTCACACACCATCAGGCTTCCAAGCAGCTCTCAAGGAAACTCAGTTTTCACACTCTATGCTTAGCGCCCTTTGAGTGCATTATCTAGGAATGAACCTGGTAGAGCATCCCACACAAACGATTGCTCCACATGCGGGTTTCACATGCCACCAACTCCACATTCACAGGCAACTTCAGCGCCACAGCCGTTTTCAGATAGCCCTCAATGCAAAGGCTCTAGACGCAAATATTGGTGTGAGAGCTAATTCAATCAAGGAAACACTGCATGTTGGTGAAGGGCATATTGAAGAAGGATCAGCCGAGTGGTTCTTGTGGGAGAACAACTCCATTTGGCTCACTAACTTCACACACCATCAGGCTTCCAAGCAGCTCTCAAGGAAACTCAGTTTTCACACTCTATGCTTAGTGCCCTTTGAGTGCATTATCTAGGAATGAACCTGGTAGAGCATCCCACACAAACGAATGCTCCACATGCGGGTTTCACATGCCACCAACTTCACATTCACAGGCAACTTCAGCGCCACAGCCGTTTTCAGATAGCCCTCAATGCAAAGGCTCTAGACGCAAATATTGGTGTGAGAGCTAATTCAATCAAGGAAACACTGCATGTTGGTGAAGGGCATATTGAAGAAGGATCAGCCGAGTGGTTCTTGTGGGAGAACAACTCCATTTGGCTCACTAACTTCACACACCATCAGGCTTCCAAGCAGCTCTCAAGGAAACTCAGTTTTCACACTCTATGCTTAGTGCCCTTTGAGTGCATTATCTAGGAATGAACCTGGTAGAGCATCCCACACAAACGAATGCTCCACATGCGGGTTTCACATGCCACCAACTCCACATTCACAGGCAACTTCAGCGCCACAGCCGTTTTCAGATAGCCCTCAATGCAAAGGCTCTAGACGCAAATATTGGTGTGAGAGCTAATTCAATCAAGGAAACACTGCATGTTGGTGAAGGGCATATTGAAGAAGGATCAGCCGAGTGGTTCTTGTGGGAGAACAACTCCATTTGGCTCACTAACTTCACACACCATCAGGCTTCCAAGCAGCTCTCAAAGAAACTCAGTTTTCACACTCTATGCTTAGTGCCCTTTGTATGGCTAGGACTGAAATGAACCTGGTAGAGCATCCCACACAAACGAATGCTCCACATGCGGGTTTCACATGCCACCAACTCCACATTCACAGGCAACTTCAGCGCCACAGCCGTTTTCAGATAGCCCTCAATGCAAAGGCTCTAGACGCAAATATTGGTGTGAGAGCTAATTCAATCAAGGAAACACTGCATGTTGGTGAAGGGCATATTGAAGAAGGATCAGCCGAGTGGTTCTTGTGGGAGAACAACTCCATTTGGCTCACTAACTTCACACACCATCAGGCTTCCAAGCAGCTCTCAAGGAAACTCAGTTTTCACACTCTATGCTTAGTGCCCTTTGAGTGCATTATCTAGGAATGAACCTGGTAGAGCATCCCACACAAACGAATGCTCCACATGCGGGTTTCACATGCCACCAACTCCACATTCACAGGCAACTTCAGCGCCACAGCCGTTTTCAGATAGCCCTCAATGCAAAGGCTCTAGACGCAAATATTGGTGTGAGAGCTAATTCAATCAAGGAAACACTGCATGTTGGTGAAGGGCATATTGAAGAAGGATCAGCCGAGTGGTTCTTGTGGGAGAACAACTCCATTTGGCTCACTAACTTCACACACCATCAGGCTTCCAAGCAGCTCTCAAAGAAACTCAGTTTTCACACTCAATGCTTAGTGCCCTTTGTATGGCTAGGACTGAAATGAACCTGGTAGAGCATCCCACACAAACGAATGCTCCACATGCGGGTTTCACATGCCACCAACTCCACATTCACAGGCAACTTCAGCGCCACAGCCGTTTTCAGATAGCCCTCAATGCAAAGGCTCTAGACGCAAATATTGGTGTGAGAGCTAATTCAATCAAGGAAACACTGCATGTTGGTGAAGGGCATATTGAAGAAGGATCAGCCGAGTGGTTCTTGTGGGAGAACAACTCCATTTGGCTCACTAACTTCACACACCATCAGGCTTCCAAGCAGCTCTCAAGGAAACTCAGTTTTCACACTCTATGCTTAGTGCCCTTTGGGTGCATTACCTAGGAATGAACCTGGTAGAGCATCCCACACAAACGAATGCTCCACATGCGGGTTTCACATGCCACCAACTCCACATTTACAGGCAACTTCAGCGCCACAGCCGTTTTCAGATAGCCCTCAATGCAAAGGCTCTAGACGCAAATATTGGTGTGAGAGCTAATTCAATCAAGGAAACACTGCATGTTGGTGAAGGGCATATTGAAGAAGGATCAGCCGAGTGGTTCTTGTGGGAGAACAACTCCATTTGGCTCACTAACTTCACACACCATCAGGCTTCCAAGCAGCTCTCAAGGAAACTCAGTTTTCACACTCTATGCTTAGTGCCCTTTGAGTGCATTATCTAGGAATGAACCTGGTAGAGCATCCCACACAAACGAATGCTCCACATGAGGGTTTCACATGCCACCAACTCCACATTCACAGGCAACTTCAGCGCCACAGCCGTTTTCAGATAGCCCTCAATGCAAAGGCTCTAGACGCAAATATTGGTGTGAGAGCTAATTCAATCAAGGAAACACTGCATGTTGGTGAAGGGCATATTGAAGAAGGATCAGCCGAGTGGTTCTTGTGGGAGAACAACTCCATTTGGCTCACTAACTTCACACACCATCAGGCTTCCAAGCAGCTCTCAAAGAAACTCAGTTTTCACACTCTATGCTTAGTGCCCTTTGTATGGCTAGGACTGAAATGAACCTGGTAGAGCATCCCACACAAACGAATGCTCCACATGCGGGTTTCACATGCCACCAACTCCACATTCACAGGCAACTTCAGCGCCACAGCCGTTTTCAGATAGCCCTCAATGCAAAGGCTCTAGACGCAAATATTGGTGTGAGAGCTAATTCAATCAAGGAAACACTGCATGTTGGTGAAGGGCATATTGAAGAAGGATCAGCCGAGTGGTTCTTGTGGGAGAACAACTCCATTTGGCTCACTAACTTCACACACCATCAGGCTTCCAAGCAGCTCTCAAGGAAACTCAGTTTTCACACTCTATGCTTAGTGCCCTTTGAGTGCATTATCTAGGAATGAACCTGGTAGAGCATCCCACACAAACGAATGCTCCACATGCGGGTTTCACATGCCACCAACTCCACATTCACAGGCAACTTCAGCGCCACAGCCGTTTTCAGATAGCCCTCAATGCAAAGGCTCTAGACGCAAATATTGGTGTGAGAGCTAATTCAATCAAGGAAACACTGCATGTTGGTGAAGGGCATATTGAAGAAGGATCAGCCGAGTGGTTCTTGTGGGAGAACAACTCCATTTGGCTCACTAACTTCACACACCATCAGGCTTCCAAGCAGCTCTCAAAGAAACTCAGTTTTCACACTCTATGCTTAGTGCCCTTTGTATGGCTAGGACTGAAATGAACCTGGTAGAGCATCCCACACAAACGAATGCTCCACATGCGGGTTTCACATGCCACCAACTCCACATTCACAGGCAACTTCAGCGCCACAGCCGTTTTCAGATAGCCCTCAATGCAAAGGCTCTAGACGCAAATATTGGTGTGAGAGCTAATTCAATCAAGGAAACACTGCATGTTGGTGAAGGGCATATTGAAGAAGGATCAGCCGAGTGGTTCTTGTGGGAGAACAACTCCATTTGGCTCACTAACTTCACACACCATCAGGCTTCCAAGCAGCTCTCAAGGAAACTCAGTTTTCACACTCTATGCTTAGTGCCCTTTGAGTGCATTATCTAGGAATGAACCTGGTAGAGCATCCCACACAAACGAATGCTCCACATGCGGGTTTCACATGTCACCAACTCCACATTCACAGGCAACTTCAGCGCCACAGCCGTTTTCAGATAGCCCTCAATGCAAAGGCTCTAGACGCAAATATTGGTGTGAGAGCTAATTCAATCAAGGAAACACTGCATGTTGGTGAAGGGCATATTGAAGAAGGATCAGCCGAGTGGTTCTTGTGGGAGAACAACTCCATTTGGCTCACTAACTTCACACACCATCAGGCTTCCAAGCAGCTCTCAAAGAAACTCAGTTTTCACACTCTATGCTTAGTGCCCTTTGTATGGCTAGGACTGAAATGAACCTGGTAGAGCATCCCACACAAACGAATGCTCCACATGCGGGTTTCACATGCCACCAACTCCACATTCACAGGCAACTTCAGCGCCACAGCCGTTTTCAGATAGCCCTCAATGCAAAGGCTCTAGACGCAAATATTGGTGTGAGAGCTAATTCAATCAAGGAAACACTGCATGTTGGTGAAGGGCATATTGAAGAAGGATCAGCCGAGTGGTTCTTGTGGAGAACAACTCCATTTGGCTCACTAACTTCACACACCATCAGGCTTCCAAGCAGCTCTCAAGGAAACTCAGTTTTCACACTCTATGCTTAGTGCCCTTTGGGTGCATTATCTAGGAATGAACCTGGTAGAGCATCCCACACAAACGAATGCTCCACATGCGGGTTTCACATGCCACCAACTCCACATTCACAGGCAACTTCAGCGCCACAGCCGTTTTCAGATAGCCCTCAATGCAAAGGCTCTAGACGCAAATATTGGTGTGAGAGCTAATTCAATCAAGGAAACACTGCATGTTGGTGAAGGGCATATTGAAGAAGGATCAGCCGAGTGGTTCTTGTGGGAGAACAACTCCATTTGGCTCACTAACTTCACACACCATCAGGCTTCCAAGCAGCTCTCAAGGAAACTCAGTTTTCACACTCTATGCTTAGTGCCCTTTGAGTGCATTATCTAGGAATGAACCTGGTAGAGCATCCCACACAAACGAATGCTCCACATGCGGGTTTCACATGCCACCAACTCCACATTCACAGGCAACTTCAGCGCCACAGCCGTTTTCAGATAGCCCTCAATGCAAAGGCTCTAGACGCAAATATTGGTGTGAGAGCTAATTCAATCAAGGAAACACTGCATGTTGGTGAAGGGCATATTGAAGAAGGATCAGCCGAGTGGTTCTTGTGGGAGAACAACTCCATTTGGCTCACTAACTTCACACACCATCAGGCTTCGAAGCAGCTCTCAAGGAAACTCAGTTTTCACACTCTATGCTTAGTGCCCTTTGAGTGCATTATCTAGGAATGAACCTGGTAGAGCATCCCACACAAATGAATGCTCCACATGCGGGTTTCACATGCCACCAACTCCACATTCACAGGCAACTTCAGCGCCACAGCCGTTTTCAGATAGCCCTCAATGCAAAGGCTCTAGACGCAAATATTGGTGTGAGAGCTAATTCAATCAAGGAAACACTGCATGTTGGTTGAAGGGCATATTGAAGAAGGATCAGCCGAGTGGTTCTTGTGGGGAGAACAACTCCATTTGGCTCACTAACTTCACACACCATCAGGCTTCCAAGCAGCTCTCAAGGAAACTCAGTTTTCACACTCTATGCTTAGTGCCCTTTGAGTGCATTATCTAGGAATGAACCTGGTAGAGCATCCCACACAAACGAATGCTCCACATGCGGGTTTCACATGCCACCAACTCCACATTCACAGGCAACTTCAGCGCCACAGCCGTTTTCAGATAGCCCTCAATGCAAAGGCTCTAGACGCAAATATTGGTGTGAGAGCTAATTCAATCAAGGAAACACTGCATGTTGGTGAAGGGCATATTGAAGAAGGATCAGCCGAGTGGTTCTTGTGGGAGAACAACTCCATTTGGCTCACTAACTTCACACACCATCAGGCTTCCAAGCAGCTCTCAAGGAAACTCAGTTTTCACACTCTATGCTTAGTGCCCTTTGTATGGCTAGGAATGAAATGAACCTGGTAGAGCATCCCACACAAACGAATGCTCCACATGCGGGTTTCACATGCCACCAACTCCACATTCACAGGCAACTTCAGCGCCACAGCCGTTTGCAGATAGCCCTCAATGCAAAGGCTCTAGACGCAAATATTGGTGTGAGAGCTAATTCAATCAAGGAAACACTGCATGTTGGTGAAGGGCATATTGAAGAAGGATCAGCCGAGTGGTTCTTGTGGGAGAACAACTCCATTTGGCTCACTAACTTCACACACCATCAGGCTTCGAAGCAGCTCTCAAGGAAACTCAGTTTTCACACTCTATGCTTAGTGCCCTTTGAGTGCATTATCTAGGAATGAGCCTGGTAGAGCATCCCACACAAACGAATGCTCCACATGCGGGTTTCACATGCCACCAACTCCACATTCACAGGCAACTTCAGCGCCACAGCCGTTTTCAGATAGCCCTCAATGCAAAGGCTCTAGACGCAAATATTGGTGTGAGAGCTAATTCAATCAAGGAAACACTGCATGTTGGTGAAGGGCATATTGAAGAAGGATCAGCCGAGTGGTTCTTGTGGGAGAACAACTCCATTTGGCTCACTAACTTCACACACCATCAGGCTTCCAAGCAGCTCTCAAGGAAACTCAGTTTTCACACTCTATGCTTAGTGCCCTTTGAGTGCATTATCTAGGAATGAACCTGGTAGAGCATCCCACACAAACGAATGCTCCACATGCGGGTTTCACATGCCACCAACTCCACATTCACAGGCAACTTCAGCGCCACAGCTGTTTTCAGATAGCCCTCAATGCAAAGGCTCTAGACGCAAATATTGGTGTGAGAGCTAATTCAATCAAGGAAACACTGCATGTTGGTGAAGGGCATATTGAAGAAGGATCAGCCGACTGGTTCTTGTGGGAGAACAACTCCATTTGGCTCACTAACTTCACACACCATCAGGCTTCCAAGCAGCACTCAAAGAAACTCAGTTTTCACACTCTATGCTTAGTGCCCTTTGTATGGCTAGGACGGAAATGAACCTGGTAGAGCATCCCACACAAACGAATGCTCCACATGCGGGTTTCACATGCCACCAACTCCACATTCACAGGCAACTTCAGCGCCACAGCCGTTTTTCAGATAGCCCTCAATGCAAAGGCTCTAGACGCAAATATTGGTGTGAGAGCTAATTCAATCAAGGAAACACTGCATGTTGGTGAAGGGCATATTGAAGAAGGATCAGCCGAGTGGTTCTTGTGGGAGAACAACTCCATTTGGCTCACTAACTTCACACACCATCAGGCTCCAAGTAGCTCTCAAGGAAACTCAGTTTTCACACTCTATGCTTAGTGCCCTTTGAGTGCATTATCTAGGAATGAACCTGGTAGAGCATCCCACACAAACGAATGCTCCACATGCGGGTTTCACATGCCACCAACTCCACATTCACAGGCAACTTCAGCGCCACAGCCGTTTTCAGATAGCCCTCAATGCAAAGGCTCTAGACGCAAATATTGGTGTGAGAGCTAATTCAATCAAGGAAACACTGCATGTTGGTGAAGGGCATATTGAAGAAGGATCAGCCGAGTGGTTCTTGTGGGAGAACAACTCCATTTGGCTCACTAACTTCACACACCATCAGGCTTCCAAGCAGCTCTCAAGGAAACTCAGTTTTCACACTCTATGCTTAGTGCCCTTTGTATGGCTAGGACTGAAATGAACCTGGTAGAGCATCCCACACAAACGAATGCTCCACATGCGGGTTTCACATGCCACCAACTCCACATTCACAGGCAACTTCAGCGCCACAGCCGTTTTCAGATAGCCCTCAATGCAAAGGCTCTAGACGCAAATATTGGTGTGAGAGCTAATTCAATCAAGGAAACACTGCATGTTGGTGAAGGGCATATTGAAGAAGGATCAGCCGAGTGGTTCTTGTGGGAGAACAACTCCATTTGGCTCACTAACTTCACACACCATCAGGCTTCCAAGCAGCTCTCAAGGAAACTCAGTTTTCACACTCTATGCTTAGTGCCCTTTGTATGGCTAGGACTGAAATGAACCTGGTAGAGCATCCCACACAAACGAATGCTCCACATGCGGGTTTCACATGCCACCAACTCCACATTCACAGGCAACTTCAGCGCCACAGCCGTTTTCAGATAGCCCTCAATGCAAAGGCTCTAGACACAAATATTGGTGTGAGAGCTAATTCAATCAAGGAAACACTGCATGTTGGTGAAGGGCATATTGAAGAAGGATCAGCCGAGTGGTTCTTGTGGGAGAACAACTCCATTTGGCTCACTAACTTCACACACCATCAGGCTTCCAAGCAGCTCTCAAGGAAACTCAGTTTTCACACTCTATGCTTAGTGCCCTTTGAGTGCATTATCTAGGAATGAACCTGGTAGAGCATCCCACACAAACGAATGCTCCACATGCGGGTTTCACATGCCACCAACTCCACATTCACAGGCAACTTCAGCGCCACAGCCGTTTTCAGATAGCCCTCAATGCAAAGGCTCTAGACACAAATATTGGTGTGAGAGCTAATTCAATCAAGGAAACACTGCATGTTGGTGAAGGGCATATTGAAGAAGGATCAGCCGAGTGGTTCTTGTGGGAGAACAACTCCATTTGGCTCACTAACTTCACACACCATCAGGCTTCCAAGCAGCTCTCAAGGAAACTCAGTTTTCACACTCTATGCTTAGTGCCCTTTGTATGGCTAGGACTGAAATGAACCTGGTAGAGCATCCCACACAAACGAATGCTCCACATGCGGGTTTCACATGTCACCAACTCCACATTCACAGGCAACTTCAGCGCCACAGCCGTTTTCAGATAGCCCTCAATGCAAAGGATCTAGACACAAATATTGGTGTGAGAGCTAATTCAATCAAGGAAACACTGCATGTTGGTGAAGGGCATATTGAAGAAGGATCAGCCGAGTGGTTCTTGTGGGAGAACAACTCCATTTGGCTCACTAACTTCACACACCATCAGGCTTCCAAGCAGCTCTCAAGGAAACTCAGTTTTCACACTCTATGCTTAGTGCCCTTTGAGTGCATTATCTAGGAATGAACCTGGTAGAGCATCCCACACAAACGAATGCTCCACATGCGGGTTTCACATGCCACCAACTCCACATTCACAGGCAACTTCAGCGCCACAGCCGTTTTCAGATAGCCCTCAATGCAAAGGCTCTAGACGCAAATATTGGTGTGAGAGCTAATTCAATCAAGGAAACACTGCATGTTGGTGAAGGGCATATTGAAGAAGGATCAGCCGAGTGGTTCTTGTGGGAGAACAACTCCATTTGGCTCACTAACTTCACACACCATCAGGCTTCCAAGCAGCTCTCAAGGAAACTCAGTTTTCACACTCTATGCATAGTGCCCTTTGAGTGCATTATCTAGGAATGAACCTGGTAGAGCATCCCACACAAACGAATGCTCCACATGCGGGTTTCACATGCCACCAACTCCACATTCACAGGCAACTTCAGCGCCACAGCCGTTTTCAGATAGCCCTCAATGCAAAGGCTCTAGACGCAAATATTGGTGTGAGAGCTAATTCAATCAAGGAAACACTGCATGTTGGTGAAGGGCATATTGAAGAAGGATCAGCCGAGTGGTTCTTGTGGGAGAACAACTCCATTTGGCTCACTAACTTCACACACCATCAGGCTTCCAAGCAGCTCTCAAGGAAACTCAGTTTTCACACTCTATGCTTAGTGCCCTTTGTATGGCTAGGACTGAAATGAACCTGGTAGAGCATCCCACACAAACGAATGCTCCACATGCGGGTTTCACATGCCACCAACTCCACATTCACAGGCAACTTCAGCGCCACAGCCGTTTTCAGATAGCCCTCAATGCAAAGGCTCTAGACGCAAATATTGGTGTAAGAGCTAATTCAATCAAGGAAACACTGCATGTTGGTGAAGGGCATATTGAAGAAGGATCAGCCGAGTGGTTCTTGTGGGAGAACAACTCCATTTGGCTCACTAACTTCACACACCCATCAGGCTTCCAAGCAGCTCTCAAGGAAACTCAGTTTTCACACTCTATGCTTAGTGCCCTTTGAGTGCATTATCTAGGAATGAACCTGGTAGAGCATCCCACACAAACGAATGCTCCACATGCGGGTTTCACATGCCACCAACTCCACATTCACAGGCAACTTCAGCGCCACAGCCGTTTTCAGATAGCCCTCAATGCAAAGGCTCTAGACGCAAATATTGGTGTGAGAGCTAATTCAATCAAGGAAACACTGCATGTTGGTGAAGGGCATATTGAAGAAGGATCAGCCGAGTGGTTCTTGTGGGAGAACAACTCCATTTGGCTCACTAACTTCACACACCATCAGGCTTCCAAGCAGCTCTCAAGGAAACTCAGTTTTCACACTCTATGCTTAGTGCCCTTTGTATGGCTAGGACTGAAATGAACCTGGTAGAGCATCCCACACAAACGAATGCTCCACATGCGGGTTTCACATGCCACCAACTCCACATTCACAGGCAACTTCAGCGCCACAGCCGTTTTCAGATAGCCCTCAATGCAAAGGCTCTAGACGCAAATATTGGTGTGAGAGCTAATTCAATCAAGGAAACACTGCATGTTGGTGAAGGGCATATTGAAGAAGGATCAGCCGAGTGGTTCTTGTGGAGAACAACTCCATTTGGCTCACTAACTTCACACACCATCAGGCTTCCAAGCAGCTCTCAAGGAAACTCAGTTTTCACACTCTATGCTTAGTGCCCTTTGAGTGCATTATCTAGGAATGAACCTGGTAGAGCATCCCACACAAACGAATGCTCCACATGCGGGTTTCACATGCCACCAACTCCACATTCACAGGCAACTTCAGCGCCACAGCCGTTTTCAGATAGTCCCCAATGCAAAGGCTCTAGACGCAAATATTGGTGTGAGAGCTAATTCAATCAAGGAAACACTGCATGTTGGTGAAGGGCATATTGAAGAAGGATCAGCCGAGTGGTTCTTGTGGAAGAACAACTCCATTTGGCTCACTAACTTCACACACCATCAGGCTTCCAAGCAGCTCTCAAGGAAACTCAGTTTTCACACTCTATGCTTAGTGCCCTTTGAGTGCATTATCTAGGAATGAACCTGGTAGAGCATCCCACACAAACGAATGCTCCACATGCGGGTTTCACATGCCACCAACTCCACATTCACAGGCAACTTCAGCGCCACAGCCGTTTTCAGATAGCCCTCAATGCAAAGGCTCTAGACGCAAATATTGGTGTGAGAGCTAATTCAATCAAGGAAACACTGCATGTTGGTGAAGGGCATATTGAAGAAGGATCAGCCGAGTGGTTCTTGTGGGAGAACAACTCCATTTGGCTCACTAACTTCACACACCATCAGGCTTCCAAGCAGCTCTCAAGGAAACTCAGTTTTCACACTCTATGCTTAGCGCCCTTTGAGTGCATTATCTAGGAATGAACCTGGTAGAGCATCCCACACAAACGAATGCTCCACATGCGGGTTTCACATGCCACCAACTCCACATTCACAGGCAACTTCAGCGCCACAGCCGTTTTCAGATAGCCCTCAATGCAAAGGCTCTAGACGCAAATATTGGTGTGAGAGCTAATTCAATCAAGGAAACACTGCATGTTGGTGAAGGGCATATTGAAGAAGGATCAGCCGAGTGGTTCTTGTGGGAGAACAACTCCATTTGGCTCACTAACTTCACACACCATCAGGCTTCCAAGCAGCTCTCAAGGAAACTCAGTTTTCACACTCTATGCTTAGTGCCCTTTGAGTGCATTATCTAGGAATGAACCTGGTAGAGCATCCCACACAAACGAATGCTCCACATGCGGGTTTCACATGCCACCAACTCCACATTCACAGGCAACTTCAGCGCCACAGCCGTTTTCAGATAGCCCTCAATGCAAAGGCTCTAGACGCAAATATTGGTGTGAGAGCTAATTCAATCAAGGAAACACTGCATGTTGGTGAAGGGCATATTGAAGAAGGATCAGCCGAGTGGTTCTTGTGGGAGAACAACTCCATTTGGCTCACTAACTTCACACACCATCAGGCTTCCAAGCAGCTCTCAAGGAAACTCAGTTTTCACACTCTATGCTTAGTGCCCTTTGTATGGCTAGGACTGAAATGAACCTGGTAGAGCATCCCACACAAACGAATGCTCCACATGCGGGTTTCACATGCCACCAACTCCACATTCACAGGCAACTTCAGCGCCACAGCCGTTTTCAGATAGCCCTCAATGCAAAGGCTCTAGACGCAAATATTGGTGTGAGAGCTAATTCAATCAAGGAAACACTGCATGTTGGTGAAGGGCATATTGAAGAAGGATCAGCCGAGTGGTTCTTGTGGGAGAACAACTCCATTTGGCTCACTAACTTCACACACCATCAGGCTTCCAAGCAGCTCTCAAGGAAACTCAGTTTTCACACTCTATGCTTAGTGCCCTTTGTATGGCTAGGACTGAAATGAACCTGGTAGAGCATCCCACACAAACGAATGCTCCACATGCGGGTTTCACATGCCACCAACTCCACATTCACAGGCAACTTCAGCGCCACAGCCGTTTTCAGATAGCCCTCAATGCAAAGGCTCTAGACGCAAATATTGGTGTGAGAGCTAATTCAATCAAGGAAACACTGCATGTTGGTGAAGGGCATATTGAAGAAGGATCAGCCGAGTGGTTCTTGTGGGAGAACAACTCCATTTGGCTCACTAACTTCACACACCATCAGGCTTCCAAGCAGCTCTCAAGGAAACTCAGTTTTCACACTCTATGCTTAGTGCCCTTTGAGTGCATTATCTAGGAATGAACCTGGTAGAGCATCCCACACAAACGAATGCTCCACATGCGGGTTTCACATGCCACCAACTCCACATTCACAGGCAACTTCAGCGCCACAGCCGTTTTCAGATAGCCCTCAATGCAAAGGCTCTAGACGCAAATATTGGTGTGAGAGCTAATTCAATCAAGGAAACACTGCATGTTGGTGAAGGGCATATTGAAGAAGGATCAGCCGAGTGGTTCTTGTGGGAGAACAACTCCATTTGGCTCACTAACTTCACACACCATCAGGCTTCCAAGCAGCTCTCAAGGAAACTCAGTTTTCACACTCTATGCTTAGTGCCCTTTGTATGGCTAGGACTGAAATGAACCTGGTAGAGCATCCCACACAAACGAATGCTCCACATGCGGGTTTCACATGCCACCAACTCCACATTCACAGGCAACTTCAGCGCCACAGCCGTTTTCAGATAGCCCTCAATGCAAAGGCTCTAGACGCAAATATTGGTGTGAGAGCTAATTCAATCAAGGAAACACTGCATGTTGGTGAAGGGCATATTGAAGAAGGATCAGCCGAGTGGTTCTTGTGGGAGAACAACTCCATTTGGCTCACTAACTTCACACACCATCAGGCTTCCAAGCAGCTCTCAAGGAAACTCAGTTTTCACACTCTATGCTTAGCGCCCTTTGAGTGCATTATCTAGGAATGAACCTGGTAGAGCATCCCACACAAACGAATGCTCCACATGCGGGTTTCACATGCCACCAACTCCACATTCACAGGCAACTTCAGCGCCACAGCCGTTTTCAGATAGCCCTCAATGCAAAGGCTCTAGACGCAAATATTGGTGTGAGAGCTAATTCAATCAAGGAAACACTGCATGTTGGTGAAGGGCATATTGAAGAAGGATCAGCCGAGTGGTTCTTGTGGGAGAACAACTCCATTTGGCTCACTAACTTCACACACCATCAGGCTTCCAAGCAGCTCTCAAGGAAACTCAGTTTTCACACTCTATGCTTAGTGCCCTTTGAGTGCATTATCTAGGAATGAACCTGGTAGAGCATCCCACACAAACGAATGCTCCACATGCGGGTTTCACATGCCACCAACTCCACATTCACAGGCAACTTCAGCGCCACAGCCGTTTTCAGATAGCCCTCAATGCAAAGGCTCTAGACGCAAATATTGGTGTGAGAGCTAATTCAATCAAGGAAACACTGCATGTTGGTGAAGGGCATATTGAAGAAGGATCAGCCGAGTGGTTCTTGTGGGAGAACAACTCCATTTGGCTCACTAACTTCACACACCATCAGGCTTCCAAGCAGCTCTCAAGGAAACTCAGTTTTCACACTCTATGCTTAGTGCCCTTTGTATGGCTAGGACTGAAATGAACCTGGTAGAGCATCCCACACAAACGAATGCTCCACATGCGGGTTTCACATGCCACCAACTCCACATTCACAGGCAACTTCAGCGCCACAGCCGTTTTCAGATAGCCCTCAATGCAAAGGCTCTAGACGCAAATATTGGTGTAAGAGCTAATTCAATCAAGGAAACACTGCATGTTGGTGAAGGGCATATTGAAGAAGGATCAGCCGAGTGGTTCTTGTGGGAGAACAACTCCATTTGGCTCACTAACTTCACACACCATCAGGCTTCCAAGCAGCTCTCAAGGAAACTCAGTTTTCACACTCTATGCTTAGTGCCCTTTGAGTGCATTATCTAGGAATGAACCTGGTAGAGCATCCCACACAAACGAATGCTCCACATGCGGGTTTCACATGCCACCAACTCCACATTCACAGGCAACTTCAGCGCCACAGCCGTTTTCAGATAGCCCTCAATGCAAAGGCTCTAGACGCAAATATTGGTGTGAGAGCTAATTCAATCAAGGAAACACTGCATGTTGGTGAAGGGCATATTGAAGAAGGATCAGCCGAGTGGTTCTTGTGGGAGAACAACTCCATTTGGCTCACTAACTTCACACACCATCAGGCTTCCAAGCAGCTCTCAAGGAAACTCAGTTTTCACACTCTATGCTTAGTGCCCTTTGTATGGCTAGGACTGAAATGAACCTGGTAGAGCATCCCACACAAACGAATGCTCCACATGCGGGTTTCACATGCCACCAACTCCACATTCACAGGCAACTTCAGCGCCACAGCCGTTTTCAGATAGCCCTCAATGCAAAGGCTCTAGACGCAAATATTGGTGTGAGAGCTAATTCAATCAAGGAAACACTGCATGTTGGTGAAGGGCATATTGAAGAAGGATCAGCCGAGTGGTTCTTGTGGGAGAACAACTCCATTTGGCTCACTAACTTCACACACCATCAGGCTTCCAAGCAGCTCTCAAGGAAACTCAGTTTTCACACTCTATGCTTAGTGCCCTTTGTATGGCTAGGACTGGAATGAACCTGGTAGAGCATCCCACACAAACGAATGCTCCACATGCGGGTTTCACATGCCACCAACTCCACATTCACAGGCAACTTCAGCGCCACAGCCGTTTTCAGATAGCCCTCAATGCAAAGGCTCTAGACGCAAATATTGGTGTGAGAGCTAATTCAATCAAGGAAACACTGCATGTTGGTGAAGGGCATATTGAAGAAGGATCAGCCGAGTGGTTCTTGTGGGAGAACAACTCCATTTGGCTCACTAACTTCACACACCATCAGGCTTCCAAGCAGCTCTCAAGGAAACTCAGTTTTCACACTCTATGCTTAGTGCCCTTTGAGTGCATTATCTAGGAATGAACCTGGTAGAGCATCCCACACAAACGAATGCTCCACATGCGGGTTTCACATGCCACCAACTCCACATTCACAGGCAACTTCAGCGCCACAGCCGTTTTCAGATAGCCCTCAATGCAAAGGCTCTAGACGCAAATATTGGTGTGAGAGCTAATTCAATCAAGGAAACACTGCATGTTGGTGAAGGGCATATTGAAGAAGGATCAGCCGAGTGGTTCTTGTGGGAGAACAACTCCATTTGGCTCACTAACTTCACACACCATCAGGCTTCCAAGCAGCTCTCAAGGAAACTCAGTTTTCACACTCTATGCTTAGTGCCCTTTGTATGGCTAGGACTGAATGAACCTGGTAGAGCATCCCACACAAACGAATGCTCCACATGCGGGTTTCACATGCCACCAACTCCACATTCACAGGCAACTTCAGCGCCACAGCCGTTTTCAGATAGCCCTCAATGCAAAGGCTCTAGACGCAAATATTGGTGTGAGAGCTAATTCAATCAAGGAAACACTGCATGTTGGTGAAGGGCATATTGAAGAAGGATCAGCCGAGTGGTTCTTGTGGGAGAACAACTCCATTTGGCTCACTAACTTCACACACCATCAGGCTTCCAAGCAGCTCTCAAGGAAACTCAGTTTTCACACTCTATGCTTAGCGCCCTTTGAGTGCATTATCTAGGAATGAACCTGGTAGAGCATCCCACACAAACGAATGCTCCACATGCGGGTTTCACATGCCACCAACTCCACATTCACAGGCAACTTCAGCGCCACAGCCGTTTTCAGATAGCCCTCAATGCAAAGGCTCTAGACGCAAATATTGGTGTGAGAGCTAATTCAATCAAGGAAACACTGCATGTTGGTGAAGGGCATATTGAAGAAGGATCAGCCGAGTGGTTCTTGTGGGAGAACAACTCCATTTGGCTCACTAACTTCACACACCATCAGGCTTCCAAGCAGCTCTCAAGGAAACTCAGTTTTCACACTCTATGCTTAGTGCCCTTTGAGTGCATTATCTAGGAATGAACCTGGTAGAGCATCCCACACAAACGAATGCTCCACATGCGGGTTTCACATGCCACCAACTCCACATTCACAGGCAACTTCAGCGCCACAGCCGTTTTCAGATAGCCCTCAATGCAAAGGCTCTAGACGCAAATATTGGTGTGAGAGCTAATTCAATCAAGGAAACACTGCATGTTGGTGAAGGGCATATTGAAGAAGGATCAGCCGAGTGGTTCTTGTGGGAGAACAACTCCATTTGGCTCACTAACTTCACACACCATCAGGCTTCCAAGCAGCTCTCAAGGAAACTCAGTTTTCACACTCTATGCTTAGTGCCCTTTGAGTGCATTATCTAGGAATGAACCTGGTAGAGCATCCCACACAAACGAATGCTCCACATGCGGGTTTCACATGCCACCAACTCCACATTCACAGGCAACTTCAGCGCCACAGCCGTTTTCAGATAGCCCTCAATGCAAAGGCTCTAGACGCAAATATTGGTGTGAGAGCTAATTCAATCAAGGAAACACTGCATGTTGGTGAAGGGCATATTGAAGAAGGATCAGCCGAGTGGTTCTTGTGGGAGAACAACTCCATTTGGCTCACTAACTTCACACACCATCAGGCTTCCAAGCAGCTCTCAAAGAAACTCAGTTTTCACACTCTATGCTTAGTGCCCTTTGTATGGCTAGGACTGAATGAACCTGGTAGAGCATCCCACACAAACGAATGCTCCACATGCGGGTTTCACATGCCACCAACTCCACATTCACAGGCAACTTCAGCGCCACAGCCGTTTTCAGATAGCCCTCAATGCAAAGGCTCTAGACGCAAATATTGGTGTGAGAGCTAATTCAATCAAGGAAACACTGCATGTTGGTGAAGGGCATATTGAAGAAGGATCAGCCGAGTGGTTCTTGTGGGAGAACAACTCCATTTGGCTCACTAACTTCACACACCATCAGGCTTCCAAGCAGCTCTCAAGGAAACTCAGTTTTCACACTCTATGCTTAGTGCCCTTTGAGTGCATTATCTAGGAATGAACCTGGTAGAGCATCCCACACAAACGAATGCTCCACATGCGGGTTTCACATGCCACCAACTCCACATTCACAGGCAACTTCAGCGCCACAGCCGTTTTCAGATAGCCCTCAATGCAAAGGCTCTAGACGCAAATATTGGTGTGAGAGCTAATTCAATCAAGGAAACACTGCATGTTGGTGAAGGGCATATTGAAGAAGGATCAGCCGAGTGGTTCTTGTGGGAGAACAACTCCATTTGGCTCACTAACTTCACACACCATCAGGCTTCCAAGCAGCTCTCAAGGAAACTCAGTTTTCACACTCTATGCTTAGTGCCCTTTGAGTGCATTATCTAGGAATGAACCTGGTAGAGCATCCCACACAAACGAATGCTCCACATGCGGGTTTCACATGCCACCAACTCCACATTCACAGGCAACTTCAGCGCCACAGCCGTTTTCAGATAGCCCTCAATGCAAAGGCTCTAGACGCAAATATTGGTGTGAGAGCTAATTCAATCAAGGAAACACTGCATGTTGGTGAAGGGCATATTGAAGAAGGATCAGCCGAGTGGTTCTTGTGGGAGAACAACTCCATTTGGCTCACTAACTTCACACACCATCAGGCTTCCAAGCAGCTCTCAAGGAAACTCAGTTTTCACACTCTATGCTTAGTGCCCTTTGA
The DNA here is from genome assembly GCF_030435755.1 of Ochotona princeps. Taxonomy (NCBI): domain Eukaryota; kingdom Metazoa; phylum Chordata; class Mammalia; order Lagomorpha; family Ochotonidae; genus Ochotona; species Ochotona princeps. Next base: position 773 of record NW_026698925.1, on the reverse strand, counting down.
GTGCATTATCTAGGAATGAACCTGGTAGAGCATCCCACACAAACGAATGCTCCACATGCGGGTTTCACATGCCACCAACTCCACATTCACAGGCAACTTCAGCGCCACAGCCGTTTTCAGATAGCCCTCAATGCAAAGGCTCTAGACGCAAATATTGGTGTGAGAGCTAATTCAATCAAGGAAACACTGCATGTTGGTGAAGGGCATATTGAAGAAGGATCAGCCGAGTGGTTCTTGTGGGAGAACAACTCCATTTGGCTCACTAACTTCACACACCATCAGGCTTCCAAGCAGCTCTCAAGGAAACTCAGTTTTCACACTCTATGCTTAGTGCCCTTTGAGTGCATTATCTAGGAATGAACCTGGTAGAGCATCCCACACAAATGAATGCTCCACATGCGGGTTTCACATGCCACCAACTCCACATTCACAGGCAACTTCAGCGCCACAGCCGTTTTCAGATAGCCCTCAATGCAAAGGCTCTAGACGCAAATATTGGTGTGAGAGCTAATTCAATCAAGGAAACACTGCATGTTGGTGAAGGGCATATTGAAGAAGGATCAGCTGAGTGGTTCTTGTGGGAGAACAACTCCATTTGGCTCACTAACTTCACACACCATCAGGCTTCCAAGCAGCTCTCAAGGAAACTCAGTTTTCACACTCTATGCTTAGTGCCCTTTGAGTGCATTATCTAGGAATGAACCTGGTAGAGCATCCCACACAAACGAATGCTCCACATGCGGGTTTCACATGCCACCAACTCACATTCACAG